>NW_020955558.1:72297-97068 GCF_003031625.1 Empidonax traillii | reverse complement strand
TTATTTATTTTTTTTTTTTTTTTTTTTTTTTTTTTTTTTTTTTTTTTTTTTTTTTTTTTTTTTTTTTAATCACTCCCAACCTTCTTCCCTCAGTTCCTTCCTAGATGGGCCCATGAAACCTATGGTACTGGAGATGAAGTGATGCCTCTGAGTTATTCGGCATGTGAGTTGGGAAGGGAGCAGGGGGACTGTGAGGGGAAGGGAGGGGGAATGGGGGAAACAGATGGATCTGAGATTATGCTGCAGCTGAGATTGAAATAAAATTTCACCTTAAAATGGGGTGGCTGCTGCTTCTATGAAACTCTTGGGGATAATTCATCTGCCACTTGATAAATTGGCAGGGTTTCTTTCCAGGTTCTCTCCTCTATTCTCCTTCATGCTTTGTGTGTGTATACATGTGTGTGAGGTATGCGTATGTAATTTTCAAGATGCCTGGCCCCTTTTTTCTCCTTGGCTAACTTCTGAAATAGAGCTGTCAGGATGATTCCAGCATTTGGAGCCATATTCTTCCTGACAGAATATAACTCTTCTTCACAGTTTTCCTTTTTATGGCCTGAAGTCAATGGGAATATTCAATGCAACCTGAGGTCAGGTTCTTGAATTTTAACACAATTTCCCATGAGAATTAGAAGAATGAAAATTCTGTTAAGACAGGGAATAAAAAGTGGAACAGTAATGTAAGGAGTAAAGACTTGTTATGTGGCTTTAAAAAAGCAGCTTGAAGAGGTTTCAGATCTAGGGGGATGAGCTTCATTTAATCTGTCCAGGAATTTAGCACTACTCACAGTGTTATCCGTCATTTTTACAAAATGGTTGAACTCTCATAGCAACTGGCCCTGCTAGCAATCCTAGAATTTCAGTAGGCCAGCTGCAAGAAGGTACATCCAATTAAGTAATTTCAAAAATGTCTTGAAATATAGTATATGCAGTCATATAAACCTATATGATGTGGAAGTTTTTTAAACAATGCCATAGTTATATGGCTATATGTATAGCCATGGGCTATACAGGAGTACAAGTGCTCAAATCTAAAATACAGAAAAAAAAGTCAGTTATGAGCTGGACAGGTTTTATCTTGTTCCTTTATATCTGATCAGTGATATTATTTGATTTCTTGGGAGGCAGAGATTGTGAACACTTCAGTCAACAAAACATTTTATAATCCTGAAAAGAAATGGTGATGTTCATTTATTTTCTGCAAGGAAGAGGTTTCATGCCTGTGCCCACCTCCACAGAGTGGAAATTCACAGGGACCTAGTTTTTTATCTAGGCAAAATTTCTCACATATAAGTGGAAATTTTAGATCTCTCTAATATCAGTTGAACTTTGAAAAATCTAAATTCCCTTGGTTTACATATCTCTGATGTCAAGAGTCTTGGGTTTTACATTAGCAAAATAGGATGAGAATAAAGATGTTGCTATTTAGAAACACTTTGAAGATGTAAGGTGCTGTATATATATAAATCATCAGTTTTATATGAGTTTGGATGTGCTAAAAATGCACACCAATGAAATCATTGGTGGGAAAGCATCATGTTGATCAATGAAGGATCTGAATATTACATTTAGAGGAGAGCATTTTACTATATATGTTCCATTAAGAAAGACAAAATATGCTTTATTCATGTAATATTTCAAGCTCTTTCACTTCCCCAAATGTCAGCTGTCAAACTTTGTTGCCATCCTTACTAACAGCTGCAAAGTGAGACATTTTCCCATTTTTATGTTTGGAGGCACTTAGCTTTCAATAGCAATCCTATCTTATCAATGGTTTAAAAAGGAGGTTTTAAATGAAAACATTGGCTAAAAATTATGGTTTAACTGTGATGTAGCATTACAGGGAGTAAGATAAATTACAAAGTAAAACATGCTATAGGTTAAAAATGCAGAAGCAGTCTGGCCCATGGCAGGTTGAATTACAAAAGACCTGGCTTTATAAATGATGACCAGTCCAGTTACATTTAAGCTTTCTGTGGAAAATCTACTCTATAGGATATTTCCAGTACTGAAAGTGCCTCTGTAGATTTTGCCCTCTCTCCTAATTTTTTTAGTCTTTCCATAACAATTATTTCACATTCTGTTTTCAGCCTGCTTCATGTTTCCTTGTCTTGCCTCTCCCTCCCTCTCCCCCTCCTCCACACCCTTTCTCTCTTTCTCATATCATCTCAGAGCTGTTAGAAAAAATGCTGCTTTTTTTCTGTGTGATGTTCTTCAGCTTTAGCAATTTTCCATTTCACTTCTTTCTCGTTATACTTTTTCCATTTAATATTTGGGAAGAAAAACCATTCTATTTAAAGTTGAGCCAAATACACCGTCACAATGTTTTGGCCCACATTAGTTTTTTCAGATATAAAGTTTACTTGCAGTTTCCTGTGCTCTCCATTTGACTGTTATTAAAGGAGGAGGAGGGGAAAAAAAGGTCTTAACTTTTACCATCAGCAGTAGGTGTATTTTTAAAACTGTCACTGTTACTTGTCTCTCATCTGATTTGCAGCAGCGTGGAAGCTCTGCAGGCTTGCTTACACAACCTGGGTCTCACAGTAGCACGACTTGTTTGTGGGAAGACACTGGTCTGGATCTAAAATGGTCAAAGTACATTTCCGGGAGTGATACAGTCTGAATGAGTTGTAAAGAGGGAAGTAAGCTGAATTAAGTACTACAAAAAATTCTTAGGACAGTGTGGTGTTGTGTGGGCAAGTGTGGTTATAAGGACTGATTAGGAGGTAGAATGCAAGTGATTTAGAGTCCGGGATTTTTTAAATCAGAGGAGCCTTCATCAACAGAGCACCTTCTACTAGTAGAGGCTGTATTTTCAGAGTAAATGAAGACTGAAGAAAACAGTAAGGACTTTTATTTTACTACTGATTTGTGTATATTAGTATAAAATATTAATATACACACTAATATATATTATATATAGAAAGATATACTAATATAAAAATATCTCATTGCATTTAATCCATGACCATTCTGTCATAGCTAAATACCTCCTTGGAGTTTGTATAAAAAGGCTATGTAAAAGTGGACAAAAATGATGATACTACTTATGATACAACAAAGCTGGCAAATACTAAGATACAACAGCATTTAGACACCATGGTGATAGATGCCTTAGAGATACATACAAGAGAGACAAACAGAATGAGTCAATGTATTGCCCAATTTGCATAAAATTTTTCATAAAATAACTTGCAGTGTTTGAGAGAAAATAAATATTTGGTGTTTAGGTTGCTATGGTTTTGTGGTAGTGAAAAAAGCAAAACTATGAACAAACAGTCTAGGCTACATCATGAGTTTACTAAGCAGACAGTGTCTTTTAAGTAACAAAGTGAATATGAAAAAAGGCTTTAATTATGTAGAGGTTAGATGTGATACCATGTGTAATGTCAGCCTTTCCTGTGCTTTTTTGCTTAAAAAACAGATTTTAACCACTGATTTCAAGAAACTCTGAGCAGAGTTGTGCAGCAAGTGCTATGAATTTCTGTTTGCCTTCTTACTTTTGTCTTACTGCTTTGGACTTGGTGACAGAGCAGGTTTTGTCAGCCTCTGAGAGCATTTCCTGCTTTTCCTTTCAGTTGGGATGAACATTTACTGTTTTACTGTGCTTCTTTTTGAGCCAGAAGCATTTCTAAGAGATTCTTCAATCCAAGGGGGATGAGTGCTTTCCTTTGCATGCTCTTCTAGACTAACATCTGTTTTCAGCAGACCACTTAAACACATGCCTAAGTGCATCCTTAAACATTTTGTTGGTCATATGCCTAAAGGAGTACTGTAGGCATTAAAGAGCAGAATATCCTTAAGTGCTTTTTTGAATAGGGGCCTAAATGGGAATGGAAAGAGAATTATGTGCCTTTTTATAATTGGGTGTATTAATTAGCCAAGTGTATGTTTCATTTACGGACATTATCTTTTGTAGTTATGTAACTTTAAAGATTACAGTAAAATACTTAATCTAAATTTTGTTTAATATTTATGTTTTAATAAGTTCAGTTTTCCTCAGTATAATTCATCTGCAAAGGTACTGATAAAGAGTAGGTGGTTGCTTCCATTCAGCAGCCATATTTTGCTAGCAAATGAACTTGCAGTACTGAAAAAAGGTTTTAGGGGAGATAAAGAAAAAAGCAAGTTTACAACTTCATGATAACTTTTTGGAAGGTGCATCAAGGTCTAAGAATTTTGTGCCTTTGCTACAGTGTAATTATTTTTTAATTGTTATCCCTGGCTGAGAAGGCAATACCCTATTTTTTTTTTTTCTGTTAGGTGTGAGTGAATGAGCAAATTTAAGAATTAAGTACCCCAAACAGAATAAACATGCTGTTTTGCAGATTATAAAACATATGGCTCTGATAATGCAGCTCAAGGAAGTCATACTCTTTTCTGATGCGTGAATGGCATGAAAAGTGTTCTACATCACAGTATGGCAAAACTAGTTACTTTATCTAACTTACAGGCCATTTACTAGGGGTAAGAGTAAAAAAATCAATGAAAGCTTATCATATCCACCCCTCTTATGAAACTGCATGGTAGTCCTGTAAGCTTCCATAGGAGGCAATGGTAAGACCCTAAGAACAAATTCTAGCAAAATTAAACATCAGAATTACACTAGAGTTACTCAAATCATGGCTCAGTGGAATAGGCACCTGGAATATATATTTTTTTAAATTCTGCTTTACTTTTACTGAAAAGTCTCTTGAGAATGGTATATTTTTCCAATATTTTTCCTTGTAGATAACTTTAAATAAAAGGAAACTATTCCCCAAATGCATACTTATGCAAGCATTTGGAATGCAGTAAGTGTGTGTTCATTATGACTGAGCAATTTCAGCTGTGGGCAACTGTATAGCAAAAAGTAGAAAAAAATAAATACATCTTTGGAGGTAAATTAAATTGCACTACTCAAAGAACTGGGATCTGCCTTTTATAATTTGGACATGAGAAAACTGAAATAAAACTAAAAGTTCATGCTAGGTTCTCCACTGCTTTCAAATGACTTTGTAAAATGAAATTAAAATGAAATATAGGGACTGACATCGCTTACAAATATTTTTCTCTTCATTTTCAACATATACTCATCAATGTGTACTCATCAAAATTCAACAAAAGCAATGGTCTGTCTAAGCAGAAATGATCTTATCCAGGATAGTCATTTGCATAGTGTATGTCAGTGTATTTGTGCACATCTATGTCTATGGAGACCATTTAGGGAAGAGAAAGAGAAAAGGCAATCCTGATATTATTATTATTTGTATAATATCTCTACCCTGAATGATGTTGCACAAGCTAAAAGACTTATTAGGTTATGTTTGCCTGACTCTCCAGAGTTTTGCATCTCAGCAATAAAATCTGCACAGAGTCACTTATCATGTCAAAGGGTAAGGGGTATTTTTTGGGGTATCATTTGAAGAGATGAAAAAAAAAACACTGCAATTTGGGAATTTATAGATATATAGACATGACCTGTGAATGACTGATCTGCAGATTACACGTTAAATGTACTTCAAATGGCAACATAAAAGGCATTTCTGTGTATAAATGTTAGATGTCTCTTTTAAAGTTTGAGATAGTTTTAGTTCTAGCCCTCCCTCAAACTCTTCTGGATGCTTCCAAATGCAGTATCAAAATGAAACTAAAAAAAAAATGAAGTGGGTCCACAAAGGTATAAGGAAGTGGATTTTGTGGTTTAGAGGGGTTTGTTTTATCGGCCCAAAGCAATTTGTGTTGCGGGCCAGCCAACCTGTCTTTGCTAGTGCTGTAATGTAGTCATGTTCAGCAGTGTTCTTGGCTGAAGTCCAATAAAGATATCTTTGGGGGCTTGTCATTTTTTTTTAAATGGTATGATTTTTCCAGTGAGGACTTTGTTTTTGAGTCTGCAAAAATCAACACTTTTGATTGACTTTAGTAATACAAACAGTGCAGTCCTTTGGGAAAGGCCTTTATTTTCCAAAAACATATCAGGCTGGACTATTGTGCTTAGGCTTTTGTGCTTAGTACTGTGAGTACTTATTATGCCTAATTTCAAAATACCCCAGATCAGCTAGAGGATAAGACCAAGACCATTTGCATCCTGAGTTATCAGTGTCTGCAGTACAGAGACATGTCTCTTTTTGGATGTTGCCAGGAGAAATGCAGTCTTAAACATGCATTAACCATGCAGAGCAGCATGGTCTTTTATGTCATATTCAAGCACTACTGGCATTCACAAAGCATTTTTTTTCTCAATTAACCTATATAACCTAGCCTGGTAGCTGTTAATAAGTGGTCTATAAAGTATATGTGTGGAAATTTTGCCCTCCAGCGCTCCCACTTCAAAAAGTTTCCCAACTAATGGTTTCCTGAGTGTCCAGACATAAGGGACTGCGAAGGGTTTAGTAACTAGGGACTTTTCTTGTGGAAAGGGAAACTTACTTGTCTTCTGGGCTCAATTAGGTATTTAATTTTGAAAAATTTACTGTGGTTTTAATCAAGTGATGAATCCTGGGTCTTTCCTGATGCAGGATGTAATCCACTTTGCTCACCTTGCTACCATCTTGCTTTTTGTGTCTCTCCTAATGGAAATTTTTGGCAGGAGAGGAGCTGGAAAACACTTCTGCATTGGGCCATCTTTGGGAGGAAAAAGTATGTGAGAAAAGACTCATTCCCCTTTAGTCTGTGAAAAAAGTGTTTAGAAGACTGTATGTTATGACTCTTGTGTGGAAAGAGGTATCTTCCCCTGTGTATGCTGACATATATTATAATTGTATAGATTTATGGACTTCAAAAAGTCCCTTCCCTTTGATATTTCCAGTTTCTGTGCACTGACTTTCCATGTGCCATTCCTAGCTCTCCCCAAGACTTGTTAAGAAATTTTGCATCTTGTTAAGAAATTCTTAAGAAAATTTTTAAGAAATTTTCTGTCTATGTTTGGTGCCAGAAATTCTATTAAGTGTTAGGCTCTTCCCTCTCCACCCCCCCAAAAAATTTTATTATGTTAAAAAGTGATTATACAGTACATTACCGGAGTGGGGAGAGACTGAAATTGCTCATTATGCTCATTTTTCAGTATGTGGGTGGACTTTGGTAAAGCAAAATGATTCAAAAGTACTTTTACCAAGAACTCAGCACTAGGGAATCCTGAGGGCAGAGGCACATCTTAAACCCTTTCTTCTTCAGAATTTAAAAGCTTTACTTATATTCAGTTGGGATTCTCTTTTTTTTTTTTACTGGATTTGTCTTTAATCTGTCTTAAGAAAACCAGATCACAAGAGAAAGGTTGGGAGTTAGAGCAAAAAACATTGGGCAGAGTGATGGGGAAACAGCCTTAATTTTTTTGAAAATACATCCAAAAGAACCTATTTTTAGACTATAAGGTCTGATGCATCTCAGGTGCCTGGGTAAGGGGCACAAAATGGGTCAGTCTAAATTTTTCCTATTGGATATGTAAAGTGATGGTCAACTCCAAATTGCTCACCTCGCCTTCTGGTTTTCTTGGTCCTTCACCACTGATTGGAAGGAAGAACAAATTAGCTTTTCACTGAGGAAATAGGCATTTTAATGAGATTAAAACACTTTCCTTAAAGGTCATATTTCCTAAGATATTTTAATGCTAAAGAATGAAAAAAAATACTAATGCGGTTCCTGAGTATCTTTGGAAACAAGGTCTGCAAACCTGTCTTTCACTGAAAACAAAGAAAATTAAATATCTTAAAAGCTAAATCATACAAGAAAATCAAAATCTCATGCTTTAGACAGTTCAGTAGCTTTCCAGATATTAATCTTTGCTCTCTCACTTCTTAGTAATTGGATCTTCTTCTTGTTTAAGATAGTCTGGATGCACCATAGCATTCTATGAAGAAAAAAATTATTTGTGAACATAAATTCAGCTAAGAATTGCAGGTAGTGGGAAAAGTTAAAAATTTAACTTAATTTTTGCCCAGCTGCTTATATTCAAGACACAAGAGATTAGGACTGGATTTTTCTTTAATGAAGTCTGACTGCTGTTATGTTACTGCTGTTTCTAAATGGGATGTCTCATTTCTCCTAATGTGGAGCCCCACAATTTCATTTTATTGTTCAAGCAAAGTGATCCTTCCTTTGCTCAGAGCTCTGTTTCAAGAGGGTGTGGTGCCAAGGTGTAAAGGCTTCCATGTAGAGTAATTTGCAGGATTCAGCCTGAACTTGCATGTATTTGTGTTTCTTGCAGCTGAAACATGCTATTTATTGTATAATAACAGGATGAGTAGTCTCTTAGTAGGGTATTACAGAAAGCAAACAGCAGTATGTTCATGGTAAACAGTAAATTGTATACTATTATAGCTATTAATTAACATATGAGAACAAGTGCATGGAACACTTACAAACTGAAATGGAGAGTGTGTTCTGATACAGTGATTTTTTTTTTTTTTTTTTAGGTATGTTACTAACACTTGTATTATTATGCAAATAAGCAAATACTTGTAGAAATCCTGGGTGGTCTTTGAAAAACTTTATTTTGTTCATTATAATAGGGGAAATTAAATAAATGCTAACTTCTGCAATGAGTGAAATAATTTAATTCCAAATATGATAACTGTAAAATTTGCATACCTGATAAATGTCTTATTTTTGTATTCAGGCATGATCAATAAATTTTTAACTAGCTTACTACTGAATTAAATAATTCCAGAAGTATCATTGGTCATGTGTTACTTGGCTAAAGCAGCCATTCCACTAAACCTTAAAAATATTTTTGGTACATTTACAAAGATAATAACTTCATAAATTGCTTCCTATTACCGTGATAAAATGTTGATAAATGTAAGGATCCTGTGTGTGGTAAGCATTTTTTGGTTTTCTTTTTTTTCAGAATAAAAGAAAAAAATCTCTATTGAATGTGCAATGGAAGCAAGTGTTTTTCCAGTTCAGCAGTTTCTGCTGAATTGTAAACAATTGGGTTGTTTCAAAAGGAGAGTAGCATGGTCTGTAACTCCGACAGCTAGTAGTAGTTTAGTTTACTGCTTCTACCACCTGCCTTCTGACTTAATATTGGAAGCAAGGAGCATGCAATTAAGTATGAGGAAATGAAAATAAATGACACTGTTCATTGCACATTACAAAGTGCCTGGCAGAAAGAATGCAGCTTGCCTGGACCTGATGACCCCAGGGGAAAACATGTCTCGTGCCTGGGAAAGTGCCAGTGAATCAGATACTGACCATGGTTTTATCTGTTATCAAATGCTTTCGTTTCCTTCTTAAAAATTTGAGGTTTTTTTGTTTGTTTGTTTTCTGGTTTTTTTTGTAATTATAATTGACTTTTGCAAAGCAGGGAGATATTAAAGTGAAACATATACTGAGTGTATAGTAGAAGCTACAGGACACCAAACATGCAGGGATATTTTCTTAATAATTTCTTGTGAAAAGTTATTTGGATTACATCCTGAATTGGACCAGTTTGAACCGCATATTGAATTCTGAGTCTTATTCTAGAGGTGAAGAGCTTTTTGAAAGATTAATTCCATCTAAGCAGGAATATTGCATTCAATGCAATATTACTGGGTATATTACTCAAACCCTCCCCTCACCCCAGAATCTGAATGCCTAAAACCTGTTTCACTTTAAAATGCCTGTTCTGTGAATGCCATACCTTTTTCCCCATATATGGCTCATACAGTTGTTAGAACATGACGTTAACAACTGGCTTTTAGTCATTCATCCTAAATTGTGTAAGCACCTTTACAAAGCTAAGTAAATGCTATCCTGATATTACAGAATAGGAAGAAACTGTACCATGGGGAAATCTGGTGGCTTGCTCAGAACCCGTAGCACATCAAAGAGTAGTTGAAAGTGAGTTAACCAATTGGGCAAGAACATAAATCATGTTACTGTGCTATGGAAGTCAAATTCATCTTTTTTTTTAGATGAATGTAGGCGCATTACAGATGAATTAACACATTAGAGATTACTGTAATGCATTAATTCAGCCACTAATCTCTTGATTTAGATGGCCATGTATAAATGCTGGGGAAACTTTCGTAATGAAAGCAGAAGCAAGTAGAGACTTTCCTGTCTTCATGTTCTGGTACAAAACTAGAACTCAGATGAGATATGCCTAAATTTGTAAACTTTCCAGTGAAGCTAAATAGCCAGAGAATGTTAGAAAATAGATAATTTCAGGTAGAAATGCTGCCAAGACTTAGTGGGTTTTAATGATTTCATCTTGAAGAAAAGAGCATCTTGGTAGCCTGATGGATCTTGTTTTGGGTGGTTTTTTTTTCACCCCATAACCCAAAGTAAAACTCAAGGGTGCAAACTCAGGAGGAACTAAAACCTTATAGGGAGTCATGGACCCTCCATTCAAAAACCTCCAACTTTCCCACTTCTGGCTGTATGCAAGTACATTGATCTTCTCTTTCTCTCTTTAATATTGCATGCACACTCTGTAGAGGAATTTTTCCGTTTTCAACCACATTTTAGGTAAGTTCCCCATGTTCTAAGAAAGGTAGTCTTCTTCACTTCTTCATAGGGCTTTTTAGACCCCAATAGGAAAAAAAAAAGGTATTTGGATGTCAGTCACTCAGTCTCTGCTATTTAGAAAGCATGTCTTTCAGAGATGCTTTCTATCCATAGTCCTGCACAACTTGAAATATGGTTGACAGCTATATTACCACACTGCAGATTGCAAAGCAATTCACATTCACACTTCTAAGTGCCTCTCCTTTCAAGACTTATGGATGTATGCCAAATTACTTGCATTGTGGTATATGGCCTTCTATATGTACTTTATAGAATAGGCCTCTTTTTTTTATTAAAATCAATGAAGTAGAGACCAAAAGAGCGGTTTTGAAGGGTGTTTACTAGATGTCAGACAGGGTTAATAATAAAATACTTCATGTATAATATGCATCTTCAACATATTTCAGTGTTTATCTTTAAGAAGGTAGTTTCTCAATTTAGGGTGGAAATTTCCTGGCTAAATTTAAATGGTGAGTAGTGTTGAGTTCAGCTGTCATTGTTGTCTCCCCATTACTGTCTCTGTAAAAAATGAATATATGATTTCATACCCTGTTTAGGCAGTGTTTCTAAATGTAATGGACCAGTAGCCATTTAAGGAGCCTAAGGTCCTGCGTTATCAGAACTATCATGGTTATCTCAAATGAAATGCGAAAGATACAAGATACCCTCCAATGCCATTTTTTCTAGAAAATTAGTGACTATGCCATGTCATGAAGCCTAGTTCTTTGTCACTGTGTTCACATATTTCATTACAGCAGTTCCTTTTCAGACAAGTTCAAGTGGATGATCAGCAGGGGTGGTAAAATTACTATGATAAATGAGGCAAGCTGGTAGATTTTAAAAATACAGACCTATGACAAATATTTTAGTGACAAACCTAATTTTTGGGGAGGGGATAGAAGAAACAGATGCTTTAAAGACAGCTGGGTAAAATATGGACTCAAATAAATTTAGTCAGTCTAATGAAAGATTGACCTGAAGGAGGAGGAAAGGCATAACAATGAGTGTATGATGGTGGAGGGTACAATGCACCTTTCTATTTATTTATTTACTTTTTCAACTATATTATTAAAGTTTCCCTTAGGACTACAGTACCTAAAAGAGAGCAGCAATACAGTTTTTAAAATGTCTTGATATTTACAGGAAAGAGAAGGAATACATGGAAATCGCTATCACTGGCTGTTGTCTATAATGTTTTTGTTCCTGTTAAAAGGATGTGTTTTACCAGAGTGAGGCAGCTATAAAGTGGGCTAGTGAATTATTTTTCCCTATAACATTATGTTTTTGCAGCCCAGAGTTCCTATAGGTTGTGTTCTACAAAGGGTAAATGAATTGCATACAGTGGTTTTCTCTTGAACTGTAGCATATGTGAAAACTCTTGGTCTTCTATCCCAAAGATGTTCTCTAAAATCATGTTCTGTGGTTAGAAAATACCAGTATGTCCATTTATGAAAATAACTTGTAAGAAACTATAGGGAACAGGGACCTAGATGTACTGAAGTAGTTGCACTAGGTAATTCTCCATAAGTAACTTTGAAAGTGAAGCAAAATGATGCCCTTTAAAAGAATGATGGCCTACTTAGTAAGAACAGAAAGTTTGCTGGTTAATTTCAAAGGACAGAAAAGAAATTTTTGGATATTAAATATAATCTTTAAGAATTTCTATACTGGGACACGCTTCCCCTTGTCTCTGAAAATAATACATGAAGTGTACAAGTAGGGTATAGCAAGTATGGCACAGTCCTTTTGCTATGCCCACGTGTGCTTCACCCCAACAGCCCTGAGTTCATCTAATCTCTTTCAACATCTATCAAGTGTGTCTCAGCACGAAAGTTTGTCCACTGAAGTGGTGGAACGGAAAAACAGAATCTCACAAGTGAGAACTATTTATGCTCTTTTCACCAAGCTGTAAAGAATCAGCCATGGTTACATAACCCTTTTCTGCAGGGTTTTGGCAGCTCTAAACACCTTCAAATCAGGTGACAAAAATCAGCTTAAGTACACAAAAAGAAGCTGGAAGCAACATGAGAACAAACAAAAGGCAGAAAAATGAAAAACGTTGCAGTTTACGTGTAAAAAGATAGTTCAAATTTAGGAAATATTTTAAAGGGATTGTAGTTCTTTGCCCAGGCTTTCTCTTGCAGGCCAACCAGATGGTGGAGTTGAGGAAAATGTGGACAAATAAGATGCCTGAAGTGGTTTAGAATGCACACTACTGCAAAATGTGTTGTTGGGTCTATAGGAAATTACTTGGTAATAGCAGCATGCAGTCAAGAGCAAAAAATAAATTCCAACTCAGAACTACTGACGCTAAAGTAGAATTCTTCCCAGATTGCTGGAGAAGCCCTCTGCAGAAAACAGAAAAAATTATGACACAGCAGTGACTGCCACCTGCTGCAGTCCTGAGATCAAATGTGGGTGCTAGGATATTATTTCCCAGCTTTTATTAGCTCATTGGTGGCTTCTGTAAATGTTCTTCAAGAGAACTGCTCTGGAGACTGCTAGTCAGATCTTCAGCTGCTGACAAGAAAAGACATTATGGGTGTGAAGAAAACATTAAATTCTCAGTTGAAGTCCCTGGTGTCTTGTGCAAGGACCTCTTGCCGGAATATTTTGGGCTAGGTCTTTAACTTGTCTACTTTTGTCCTCTGTTATTAGCCCCAAAGACCACAGCAAGTCCAAAACTGTGGTGTATTGAAATCCAATGTGTCTTCAAAAATATTGAAAGTGAGCTTATTTGCTTATCCAACAGAAACATTGGAGACAGCTCTCTACATTTTTGGTTTAGCTTGGAAGCAGAGACCCAAGTCATGGCTGCTGGTCCAGTGCTGCAAAATAGAGCAAGGCCAGCCTTCAAATGTGGCAGCTAAAAGTTGGGGATGCCGGGATTTCTTCACAGTGTGCATGTAAGTGTGGTCTGGTATGATGCCAGGTCTACCTCAGAACATATCTTGCCATTTTGGTCCCGGAATTGTGTGTAAAGTGAAGTATCTGCTATTGGCAGAATATAGAACAGTCTCCAAAAAATAATGGGAGATGGTGATTTTTTACAGTGGAAAGAAAAAGTCTCTTCAGAAGACAAAAAATGTGATCTATTAGCATAATAATGTCATCAAAGATCAAGTGTTATAATATTTTATATTTTTTCATTGGTGTTCCATAAACTTAGAACAATAGCAGGTTAATATATCAAATTGTACATAAAATCTTCCCACTGTATGTAACTGTTCCATATATTACTGTTATATCTTCTGAGATTAAGTAAACACAGAATGTAATGTACTGTACATAAATATAACACTACTGAATCATAATAAAAATTTAAAAATAGCTTTTTACCACGAGAACTGTGTCAGAATCTCTCAGTGAAGGTGCTGGTTAGCTGAAATCAGAGGGCTTTTTTCTTTTCCCAGAAATATACCAATTTCAGCAAAACTACAGTTTCAAGAATGATTTTCTGGTTAAATCTGAATAAAACGTAGCATACCCAACCAGCCAGTGGATGTATGTGAACAAAGGTCAGTTTGTTCTTCTGTCTGTTTTACATAAGAGGCTTGAACCTGGGTTTTCCACTTAGGTGAATGCCCTCACTCTTGCTGGTAGTTTCAGTTTCCCCCACTGAATGTGCTCCCATCCATTAACAAATGCAAATGACCATTTGGAAGATGGAGCCTGAGACCTGTTCTAGCATAGCAACCTGGGAACTCAAGGGGAGGAAATAATGTTCATGTTCTCAGAAAACTTTTGCATATTTCCAAAATCAGAGTTCTGTCAAATTTGGAAGTACCAAAAAGGACATTCGAGAGTTATTAATGTACTCTTGAGAGAGTAATTTTTCAATAGGTAAACACTGCAACAGTAAGCAAGCTCTTTATTTACTGTAAGGAAAGTAATGGTGGGTACCAGAATTCCCATGGCAGAGAGAGAAATGTTGCCCTTGTTTGTAATCTGTGGAGACAGTGACAACTTCTTTTTATGGCTAAGGGCATGAGTTCAATTCTTCTTACAGATGTCTGGAAAAGCACACCCACTAAGCCAGCTGTGGCAGGTCTGCCCATGCTGTGGACTGCTGAATGTTGGAGCCAGTCGCTGATCCGCCAGTGACAACAAAGAGCTCAGTGCTGCGTGGGTTGAAAGCAGCATGAAACAGAAAAAAACGAAGCCAAACCCTCACTGCATTCACTTCTGTGGCCTTATATGAGTCTGCCATAATACCTTCTTACCCTGCATCTCATTTTGCTATCAAGGAATCTCCTGAAACATAAATTCTTTGCTTGTCCCCGTGATATAAGATTTGACTTTATTTAGAATGTTTGACTCTATTTGCAAAGGCAGGATAAAAAAGCATTTTATTTGTGCCATGAAATGAGAGAGTGGAGCAAGCTTCTGCAAGCAGGGTGCTTTGTTGAGTCAAATTTATACTCTCATGTTGAGTGTGGAGCTTATACCATTCTTCACAGGAAAAGGTATGCTTTACGCTAATGCACAGTAATCTCTGTACAATCCCAACTCACTTTCTCCACTTTCAGCCACACCCTAGAGGGAAATTTCTCTGAGAAATTAACATGGGAATCGGCTCTTAACTGCATTTTCAAATATATTTATCAGTTAATTTTTTTTTCTACTGGTATGACAAAGAAATTATACTAATAATAGTAATAGATCTGTGATAACAGATAAAACCCAGACACTGACAACTCCTACATATGGACCGTTTACTTTCCTAGTGTATTTTGAACATGAATTAAGTTAAATGACTGTTATTTTCAAAACACATTTTAAATTGGAAAAATGATGAGTGGGAAAAAAAAAAAAGCATTATGTTTAAAAATCTAAAGGGTGGTGTGCTGCTTTCACCAACAAATGAAGTTGGTTATAGAGAGTCTTGCACTATTTTTATTTTCTATGATCAGTGTAGTAAAGTGGTGGTATATAATAGATAATGCCAGTTATTTCAGTATGGGTGTCTTATAGAAGCTAAATAAATAAAAAGTGACTTAGCTTCTATTTACCTTGCAGCAGGTGAACAAATAAGGTGACAGTGAAATAAATTATTTTTTCCTGCCAGCTAAACATGTCGTCAATCCTTCTTACTAAAGTAATGAAGCAGGGAACCAATATTTTGTTTGCTTTTCACTGTGGGGAAGAAGTTTTACATCAAAAAGGAAGATAACACTTCGAATTTAAGGATAGCTGTTGCTTGGTGTTACAGTCTGCCTACTAAGTCATGTACTGCTTTCTGTTTTAAAACAATCTGAAATGGTTCTAGACCATCCTGTCATGAATATTGGCTCCTATAAATTGCTTAGATAACTTGTAAAGAACACATATGGGGAATTTATTTGGGTCTCAGAGTCACTGTATTGTGGAAATTTTATCTATGTACTGCACAGGATTTATTTAAAGGAAGTATTTGTGTCTTCTGTCAATAATCAGATGCCTAGAATTCTTACCTACTTCTAAAAGTGGGACTGTCAAGTGCTAGTGCAAAAGAAAAAATCCTCATTTACTTCCTTCTAATTCATTCTTTCACTTGGAAGTCCAGGCTTCAGTTTAAATTTCAGGGATGCCATTCAGAGAAAAGTATTTGTAGAATTTTAAAAATGGCCTTTTACAACAGCAGCAGTGGAAATGGGGATCTGTTGTTTACTTTCCCTGACAAAATTGTGGAGTGGCTTTTCTCCATGGGCTCTTTGATATTAGACTATTAAATCCACTTTCACTACCAGTCCTGGACTTCTGAAAACTTCTAGACTGTGTACATATGACAGCTTTGAGAAGCAGTGGGAGGAAAGTGAAAGACAGTGTAAAACTGAATTCTGTGGCAACTGGGCAAATTGCCAGAAAATTCAATGAAGCTTTTAATGAAATTCAGTGTGTTTTACATTAAAGCTGAATTTGGCCCACTGTCTACAGCTATTGAAGTTATACGACTTTAAAAAGTTGCATGAAATTTAACCTACTTGTAAAAATTCAATTGAATGTTGAATGTATTTTAAACCTCCTTGAAAAGTACTTTTAAATTATCTGTTAAGGACTCATACTGTGTATGGCTTCTCTCTTTATTTTCTGTCTGGATGGATCAGATGAAGCACATGGTGATCAGTTCCCATAGTTTCATGCACACACTTGGTTTCATCAAATGAAAATATGTATACATAGTTCATTTGTTTTTAAGAAAATTCTTCTGTTGATGATGAATTTTTTTAGTACTGTGCTAGAGTGATAGATAATTAAGATTGTTTTCACCTTTCCCATTTAAATTTGTCCTAAATTGATGTTTTAATAATGACCAGCTTCTTTAATCAGTGAATGTCCAGGAGTTATGGACCTTGAGAGCCCTACAAAATCACACAAACTTGTATGGCCTAGAGGATATGAAAAAATGGCATTCTTTTCCTGCCCATCCTGAGGAGGTATGAATAGGGAAGTTCAAATAAGATCTCATTTTGTTTTAAGGAAAACATTGGGACATGTATGTACTAACACAGCCGGTTGAATTCTGGAGACCATGATACTTGACAGAGTGTTGTCTGGCTTTAGTTTGCAGTAATTCTGTCTGTCCAGCAGGAGGCCTGGAATGGGCCCTACTGCCTGTGACGTTCAGGAGATTTGCTGCCATTGTTTCAAAATGTGTGTGTTTTGTCTTCTTTGTGTAAAATAAAGGTACTCTCTTTGGTCCTTTATAATAAGTAGCAGCATGTTTCCTCAGTTGTGAATAACAATATTAAATGGGAGATGAGGTTAGAGAGCTCAACAGAAGTTGTACCCACAGCTTGAAATTTACTTTGCTGTAAGAAACGAGGTAAATCAAAAACTCTGCAGCGTTGCAACCTCCTTTACAACAAGGACCACAGTGCTAAATATGGGATGCAATATTGGAAAGAGGGGAAAAAAGATAACTGCTATACTTTGGTATCATCAGTTCAATTTGAGTGTAAAGCCTTTGGATGCCTTTAGAATATTTAGAGTGGATACTGGAAGCACCAAAAATAAGCCTATTCAGGGGAGACCTCCTTGAAGGATTGTGGCCCTATTTAGGATCCACACTTCTAGTTTTACAGCTACTGGCTCAAACAATAGGAGGTATTTGCAGACAGGGAGTGTTATTAGGGAATTTTTTTATTAAAGTCCTTGGGAATATTCTGGACATCCAATCGTGTGGTGATATGCAAGGAGATACAGGGAAGAGATCAAAGCTACATTTTGCATGCAGATAGTGAGTTTTGCAGTATACATTTTGCTTCCTTGAGAAAGTTATGATCATTAGCTCCTAATTCTCCAGTCAAACCTAGAGGGGAATGTATCTGAATGCACCTTGCAATACACATGCAAGTGTAAGGAAATTTTGTGAAGGAAAATGGGTTTCCATAGTGAACACTTTACATCTGCAAAACCTTAGGTCTCACATTTGAATTCCACACTATGCCATTCCTAGGTCAGAAGGCAAAATTCCTGACCAAAGACTGTGTGCTGACCCTTTTGAAATAAGCAAATGTCATCGATTTATTCCCTTGTGGCTGAGTGCCATTTGCACTATCTGGAAATTTTGAGACCAGGAGGGCACAAGAGGTCCAGCACAGAAGCCAAAGTTATATTCACCGATATTAGCCCATTGCTGTATCCTATAAATTCATTCATGTTTTGAGTGTTGGCAGGTTGACTTCTATTAAAAACATGTCTGTAAGATGGAAAGGTCTCCCATGAAGAACATTAGCAGGATTTGGCTTATAACAAGATAGGTACTAAGTTATCCCAAAACACAGTTGGCAGTTACTTAGGGTGGAAAGCAAAGGGTGCTCACAGCACTGCTCAGGGGAGTTCAGCTCGTTGACTTAGAACAGACCTCCCACCTCCTACCTCAATGGCTGTCTTGTGCATATAATAGGATGGTTAGTCCTGCATGAGGCATGAGATGGCTGTTTTTTCTGGCAACAGTGATAGTCTTCAACCCAACAACAGCAGAACCTACAATCTTTTCTGTAAATCTTTGCTCCCTTTCCCTGCCAGAAGTTTTTCTCTCCCTATTTTGGTCAAACTCCAAATATTTCCTTTTAAAAATGTAATTTTCAAATATATACAGTTACTTAAATTTTCCATTCTGTACATTCAAGCACCCCTTTTCATTGCTGGAATTGCTGCCACTAAAGTGACTTCCGTTCTACATTGGTTATGCCCCGTCAAAGTGCTACTCAGGTTTAAAACTGCTCTCTAGCAATTATTAGCTATTTGAATTTATCCTTGCTTATTTAACTAATAATGCAATAACCTCAAAAACACTAGAAGAGACAGGCAAGAACCAGCAATTCTTGATGTTTGTTTACTGTTATGTTCCCCTGTCATCACACACAGTATCCCTTAATTATGCATTTGAATTATTGATGTTTCTCAGTAGTAGAGAAGCCTATGTCCTCTAGGTGCCTTTTGTTCTAATTTCTATCATTTTACTGAATCCTTATAGAAAAATATGGCATTTACTTTAGTTTACTGTGTGTTGTCAGTAAACTTTCCCAAATGAAGGAAGGAAGACCGCATCTTTCAGTGACACGAAACACTGTTGAAAGAAGAAAAAACCCATTATACAATGACAAGAACAAATGTGAGCCAATAGGAATATAAAACGTCTTCACCTTCTTGTTATCTCGCAGCATTCAGATGCTCATAACAGTTTAGAAAGCATACCGCCCACACCACAGGATCTTGCTCCTCTTTAATTTTCTCTAATTTGTGTAGTGAATAACCAAATACTCATAATGCAATTAGAAGATAATCAGGCTTGTAATTATGTTAATTGCTGGAGACTTACATCAATCCTCCAGCAAAGTGATAGGATTTCAGGGGAACTATTAACATGGGAAGAGAGAGGAAGCACACATGAGAGAGAAAGAGATTGGGGGAGTGGGTAAATTGATGAACAGCTTAGGCTTGTATCATTGAGCAACAATGAGAATACAATGGTGCAACAAATGAAAAGGGCCTCAAGGGGAGAAGCTCAGAAAATGAGGTTTTAGGTACCAGCAACTCAACCTCTTTTGTCTGTTTTCTTCCCATAAATAATCATGTTGTGCATCTATATTTATTGTAATAAGCCCAATTCAGAGAAATCGGATCCATAGCTGAACAGAGAACAAAGGGGAACTGTTCAGCTATGCAGCAGTTTGCCATGTCTCCCACACCACTGAAAGAGCCACTGTATTACCTTCTGTCCTCGACTCCTGGGGGTATTCTTTTCTCATGGTGATGTCCGATATTACATTTAAAGCCATAATACTGCAACTGCAATGGGCCGTCTCAGAAATGTCATGGATCAGTCATAATCTGTGAAGAACATACAATACAGAGTGGACTGACAGAATTTATGAAATAATCCACAGTGGAAATTTTTTTTTTTTTTTTAGTTTACCTTTTTTTTTTTTTTTTAATACTTCATCGAGGTTGTAATGATTGGTTAAGCCTTCTGAAAGGGAGTTTTGTCTGATATAGAGTTGTAGACAATGACTGTAGTCTAATAGTGTGGCTGTTTCTGAGTTTACAGAACGGTTTTTTGTGTTTACACTACTTGTCAGAAATTGCCTAGCTAGCTTAAAATAAAAATGGATTTATAAAATGAGTATTATTATTAGTATTATCACTAAGTTACTTGTTCACAGTTTAAAAGATAGTTTAGACATGAAGACAAACTAGTAAAGATCAAGGAAGTCAGGCTACCCTTAGCCTCATATGATCTTTTTGCCCACAGCTGTCATGATGAGATAATGAAGAAAAAGATAATGAATAATCTCAGTTGTTTTCTCTTTTTGTCTGTATGTTTGTACATGCAATTAAACTAAAGGGCATTTTGCAACATTTGATTAACTCTATGAAAGTACTTGGATGTAAAAGTACGTTAGCTCTTGCAACTCCCTGGAAAAGCACATTTTGTCATATCTTTTAAATGGGCATTACACTATTATTTATGAATTCTGAATAATGATCTAAAGAGCTGAGGAGTTAGGAGAAAAAATTTAAAGATTTATAAGTTCCCTGTTTTGAAATATTTCCTATAAATGACTTGTTTTTTCCTTTTGATTCAGGTTCAACTATCAAGTGTCATCGATCATTCCTACCATATAATGTCTTTAAATTCCAATTAAGCTTGATTTCTCAGTTCTAAAAAGCCTAGGAAGAGTCAAAAGAAACTCTCTCAAGGGTTTCATCTACTAGAGATTTCTGCCCCATTGTTTCTTCGAACAGATGAGTGCTGCATACCTTGACTCCAGCCATGACAACACAATTCTCATGAAGCGGCCCTTAAAAATCACTCTGGAGCTCACACAGCAGGAGACTGAAGAGTATAAATCCAGTGTAAGCACAGGCTTCCTTACACATAATTCCTCAGCTCTGTGGGGCTGCATGCCCCTGAGTGGCCCACCCTGGTGTACTCTTGTTGTAGGAGTGTGGCAAATACGAGGGCTCTGAGTTGATCCCAGTCTATTCTGGGGCTCTACAAGTATCTGAAGGAACTGTGTCTGTCTGACAAAAAGATCAAGCACGTAATATGCACAGAGGACATCCTCAGATCCAAACAATCCAGGTGAAAAATCAACAAAAGGAGCAGCACCACCTTCTTCCTTCCTTGTCCTACCCATACAGCTGTACACAACACCCAGTGCAATGGGGAGTGGATGTGCTATTCAGCAGTCATCTCCACCAAGGATGCAGCAATGCACAGCTTTACTGTATACAGACTGACACGTTTAGGCCTTTGTGGAGCTACAATTTCATTTTACCTCAATAACACTTCCAATACTCTGAAGGTAAAGTTTCAAATGCCAATTTTCATTTAGAAGCTGACTCCCCGGAAAATTTAAGTAAAACCAAACCAAACAAATTAACTCCCTATAGCTTTGCATTTGCTTCTTTGAAAGGTATTTACTGACACCTCTGTCCCTTGTTGGTGAGCTTCACTGTGTGGCGTGTGCCTAATAAATGATAATCTTCACATGAATGCAGTTGTGAAGATATCATTACTTTATTTTTATTGAATTTATGATAGCTATTGTAATCATTAATAAAGTATAATTTATTTTACTTAAGTACTGTTGTCGATTTGCATAGGGTTTTAAAGCACCTTCAAACCAACCTTAAGTGTGATCTAATTTTACTGTCTTTTGTTGAGGTGTGCTACAGATTCCCATCTAGTTTTAGGAGAGGAAGGAGGAAAAAGGACAATGCAGGCAGAGAAAGTCTTAAGCAAGGAAAATATAAGCTAAAGAAGTGTATTCAAAGTTGAAATTTGGAAGAAAGGAAGGTTCGTTCAGTTATGTCTTCTTTTCATGCTTCTCTTGGAATCTTCTTTGGATTGTACTTGTCAGCCACAAGCTCCTTAAAACTGGGCTTATGTGTGCTTGGAATTTGGGCTTGCTTGTGCAGATGGAGTAGGGGGCTGATTTATAAATCCCAGTGGTAGTATCAAGTGAAAAGGTCCCTTCAAGGCCTCTGGGCACTTTCTGTTGGTAGCACAATAACTGTATTTCATGATATTGTCCAGGATATGGAGACCAAGCAAGAGAGAAGGGATTATTATCCACAAACCTCCTATGCTGGTTCAATACTCTATTTCTTTTCACCACAAAATGTCTTTCCTCCTGGCTGTCAAATCTCAGGATTTTCTTACAGGTTAAATTCAGGATTTCAGAGATTCTTTCAGACTCCCTGCCACTGTTCCAATAGCTGTCTTTTCTCAGTCATTCGTTCACAGTATGTCTGTATCGTTTCTTATTAAAGGCCTTGGAAATTGCTGCCTGACCTGATCAAGGTTCCCCAGCTTATTTAACACTTCATGGAGCATCTCAAGCCTGAAATAACTAAAATGCAAGCAATGTAACAGAGTTAGATTCATTGCCCTGACACCCAGCCACCCCAAATGCAGCAGGTCCCAGTCCCTTTTAAATTAATTGCACCTACTACACGTTGTAGGGTGACATCTGAGAAGCTGCTGTGAAGGGATGAAATAGAGGCACACCAAAGAAAAAAAAGTATCCATGTCTGCCCTTGTCAAGATGGAGAACTTAGGGAGGAAATTTTCTTTCTTTGCAGAAGAAATTACTACACCCTTGGTAGAACATTCTGTCTCAGTCTACAAGGTAAGGCAATACTGATCCACACAGAAAGAAATGAAAGATTCACAAAAATATTCTGTGACTTGAATGAAGTTGAGAGCACAGATCTAAGTACCACAATCAGGAGGAGCAGAAAAAGCAGCAGAAGAAGGATTCTCCCCCTCTACTTTGCTCTTGTGAGACCTCACCTGGAGTACTGCATTTGTCTCTAGGGTTCCCAACATAAGGAGGACATGGACCTGCTGGAGCAAGTCCAGAGAAGGGCATCAAGTGATGGAGCACCTTTTCTATGAAGGCAGGCTGACAGAAGTGGGGGTGTTCATCCTGGAAAAGAGAAGGATCTGGGAGACCTTAGAGCAGCCTTCCAGTACCTGAAAGGGCCTACAAGAAAACTGGAGAACCACTTTTTACAAGGGCATGTAGAGATAAGAAGTGGAAATGGCTTTAGACTGAAAGAGGGCAGGTTTAGATTAGATATTAAGAAGAAATGCTTTACTCTGAGGGTGGTAAGGCACCGAAACAGATTGTCCAGAGAAGTTGTGGAGGCCTCATCCCTGGAATTTTTCAATGTCAGGTTGAGTGGGGCTTTGAGGAACCTTGTCTAGTGAAAGGTCTCCCTGTAAATGGCAGAGGATTGGACCTAGATGATCTGTAAGATCCCTTCCAATCCAAACCTATGATTCCATGACATCAGTGAAAACCTGTAAATTTAAAAGAGCTTCTTCTCCAAATTACAGCACATAGTCTAATGATACTGTATACTGAAACAGAGCACAGCATCATTTTGCCCCATCAGAATATCATACATCTCCATGCCCATGACTGGATTGTTCATTTAAGGAAATGTACTTGCTTCTTATTTCTTGCCTTGAACCTTTGATAATTTTTTCTTTTTAATTTGGAAAGAGCGAGCTAAATTCAGCATTAAAAATTAAATCACATCAACTATTGCCTTCAAGCCTCTGTTGTCTCAATACTGACAGTTTCCTTGTCAGTGTAGAATGTGTTAGTTGCTGCCTTGCAGTGTTTTGGAAGTTTGCTTTCAGATGTCAGTAGTCCCTAGCTTGTGAGTAGGTGCATGTCCTTGAGTGTTCATGTGCCACAGGACCAGAGCCAGCTGTTCGCAGAACTTCATTAAAATTGTCTCACAGCAGTTTTGGAAGTGTTTATTAGTCAAAAGGATGTTGTGATATCATCACACTATTAATAGTCCTACCTCAACTTTTCCTAGTTTATGAATAAAGAAATTGCAGAGACCGCAATATACTCAGATTACTCAGCTCTCAGTTTATATGAGAGCTACGGTCTTTCTAGAGGGTCTGTACTGGAGTATGCTCCCATCTGTCCCATACCTTTTTCCTACCATGTATGTAGCTGCTCCTGCACACTTTTGGCCCATGATGGATCCCTGCTTTGGCATTCCTACACTAGAAGTGTTCTGATAGTGGCATACGTATAGCCCCAGTAACAAGCACATTACTTTATATCTTCAGTACGTATAAGTAAATATGCCACCCCATTTCCTCTGTAATAGAAGTTGATGAGGTGCACATGTGGACGCACATCTACCATGTGTGGAAGCAACTGTTCCAGCTGCTGTGATTACTGCCAGTGTAAAATCAATACAGTACAACACAATTCTCTTTCTGTGATAGAGTAGCTGGGAAATTTAAGTTTGGACTTTATATTGTTGCTTTTGTAGAAAGGACATCAGCCTCTTCTAGAGCATAGTGTGAAAAATGATATTAGTGAAGCTCTAATCGTCCTGATAAAGATGTTAATTACAAGTGCAAATTACCACATTGTTTTAGGAGGAAAATGCATGGATACAAATCTCACTGGTCTACAGTGTGGATGTTCAGTTGCATGTTTAGAAAACTATACGGCTCATCACTGAGCACCTTGGCCTAGGTAAGCTTTACAATGAAGAAATGGTTATTTTTTAGAAATATATCATGCTATTCTAGTAGTTATATGAAAATACCAGTAAGGCTGAGCTATGATGCAGCCATTAGTCAGTCAGGAAAAATGTAATTACTTTTCTGGGGGAGTAGGAAGTACTTTAAGCAATGAAAATCCTTTCCCCAACTCTGGCCATATGCAGGCACATGAAATCATGAAATGTATGAGGAGAGTTTGGGATAAGAAAGGTGGGTATAATTGCTTTCCCTAATTTCTGAGGGAGTTTTGTGCAGAGAGGAAA
>NW_020955558.1:0-72226 GCF_003031625.1 Empidonax traillii | reverse complement strand
TCAGGAAAAATGTAATTACTTTTCTGGGGGAGTAGGAAGTACTTTAAGCAATGAAAATCCTTTCCCCAACTCTGGCCATATGCAGGCACATGAAATCATGAAATGTATGAGGAGAGTTTGGGATAAGAAAGGTGGGTATAATTGCTTTCCCTAATTTCTGAGGGAGTTTTGTGCAGAGAGGAAAAAAAAAAAAAAAAAAAAAAAAAAAAAAAAAAAAAAAAAAAAAAAAAAAAAAAAAAAAAAAAAAAAAAAAAAAAAAAAAAAAAAAAAAAAAAAAAAAAAAAAAAAAAAAAAAAAAAAAAAAAAAAAAAAAAGAGCAAATGACATTTCAAGGAAGAAGGCAGAAAACATCCAAGGACAGACAGAAAAGGGTGATCTTCAAAAAAGAGCTAAGAGAGAGTGTCTTCAGGTGAAACACTGTGCGAGATAAATCTGAAGTGTGGAAACTTGTTTTTGATTTTGTTTTGAAACAAAATATTGCATACGTTCTTTGGGTAGACAAATAATTCTATGAAAGAGCTGCCTGACTCCCTCAGCAATTCTCCAGTCTGCAAGACACTGATTCTAGCTAAGTGCTTTATTAAAAATTAACACTATTTTCCATTGGTTTGTGAAAGCACTTACCAGATTTAGTAAGACTTTACTTTGCCATTATTTTGTAATTCATATACCCTCGGATTTTCATACTCATATTATTTGTATTCCATAAAAAGATGCCTGTAAAATTAGTTTTAGAAGCATGTTTTAAAACAAAGAGTTTAGAGAGAAATAAATGGAAAGTTCTTTTTGTGCTTTTCTGCAGATTGCTGTCTTGGCACACGGTAGACTAGCTTTCCTACCTTTTTGGATTTACAGCCTAGAATGAAAATGAAAGAAAGACTATGTAGAATAGAAAACAGAAAAGAATTACCTTCAACAAAACTGTAATGAAACTCCTGTAGATTTTGCCAGGTCTATTGTCTCAGCTGCCAGGTTTCTTCATCTTGTGCCAGGTTTTCTCTCTAGATGCTGGTTAATTTTTCCATGTATCAAATGCTTCACACCTGATTAGATTGGCTTTTACACTGCTAGAAGGACAAGGCATTGCTAACCTTCTATGACTAGGAGCCAGACTTTTGGAAACCTTGGCTCAGTTTGGAGGCTCTCTTAGGGACACCTTGTGGAGGGTAATCAATTTCCATCAGGACGTGAGTTCAGCTTCTCTCTTGTGACTATCATAATATAATTAAAAATTATCCTCAAGAAATGTTACTGTGTATTTCTACCAGCTGTGCCTGACTCCTTTCATTCTGCTCTTTTGACAGCAGTAGTTTTGCCCATCTTGGATGGTTTCCAGTGAGTTCCTACATTCTGGACAGTGTTTTCTTTTGTTTTAGGTGGCCTACCAAAGCCTTTCTGTTAACATCTATTCTCCATGTACTCATACATTCATTAGATCAGTTTGATCATGAATCATTAGTCACCAAACATTTATTTGTGGCTTTTTCCCTAGCAGTTATTCATAACATGAAGAGGTTTCTTTTTCACTGTTCTTATAATGACATAAAATCTAAAAGTTGTGTGAAAGATTTATGCTGGAAAGGAAGCCATTGGGCCAGGGACACTGCACATGATAGAAGTCACTGGGCAATTCACCCATTGGATTGTGTTTTTCTGGACTTTTTTAGTAAAGACAGCACTAAGCTGGAATCCATGATTTCCTGTGCTCAGAGGAAAATCTTTGTTCCTTTTGATTTCCCAACACCTGTCACTGACCTATCACTTTTGACAAGGCAAATATGCTTATTTTTTATTTTTTCAAATTAAACTCCTGATGGCAGTGAACTGCCTTTTATAGATTTTCTCTGTGGTTCCAGTCCTTGCTTAACAAAGGGACATGCCAGTGTTTATTTATCCTTGCCCCTCATTTGGAAAGTTCTGAACTCCTACTGGAGTTCAAACCTTATACTGATATTTCCTGGGCCATCAGGAAGGCAGTAGAGGTGAAAAAATTGTCTACTATCTCTGTTCAGTTCAAATGGAAGACCTTCAGCAGCAATGGAAGTCTTTCTGCCAAAACTAAAGGTCTAAGAATCCAGTTAGACTGCAGTCTACACTTTAAGTATATGAAGAAAGAAATACAAGGATGTGTGGCAGAATTTGATATGAAATAGATTGCACCACTGCCACCATGCTATGGAGTTACATAAGTGGGTCCTTCCAGCAAAATGAGGCATGGGGCTTATTACGAGTGCCAATTTTATACACCAGCCTTAGTTCAAAGCTTCAGAGAGATACCTACTCTGAAAGGTTTCATACTCACTCATCTAGTCACTGGCATTTCCTTTTGATTAGATGAGGCATCTGGTGTAGTTATGTGAATCGCATCCCTTGTTACCAATCCATCCTTATCTACCCAGAAAGAAATTTGAGTACCCTACAAGCTCAGAAGTCTCTTCTGCAGGCAGGAGTCTGGCTCCTCCATGTAAGGACAAGCTCTCACTCCTGGACACTGTGACCGGCATCAGCCTGCTGAAAAACAGCCCTCAGAAACTTCCTTGGGGCCCTTCTCTGCTTTGCTCAGGAACTGCATTTTAACTGTATTTAAAATCAGGCCTTGGACCATGGTACTCAGCTGAGTTGTGCTGTGGCCATGAATGTGCCTGGACACAGACCTCTGAACCCAGCCTCTAGTGACTGTGACTTCCAGTGTGACTTCTTTGCTCCACCTCGGAACTACCCCATCACTGTGGATCTGTCTGGTGATCTCCTGACTCTAGTCACTATCTGGGCCCTGCTCCACTTTTCTCATTGGGAACAGCTGTGTGTTCCCCACTATATTCTCTATTCATTTTCCTTTCAGTTTACGGTAAAGTTTTTGTTTTATTGTAGAAAACACACAAGGTCTGGTGTGAAATGTAGCTTGTTTTTTCTTCCTTTCGGTGCATCACTTTCTTTTTTAAATTAATAAAGGCATGGAATTTTTTTAAGCTGATGGGCATTATGAAAAGAAATGGAATTATATGCTTAGAAATGAAACTCATGGTCTTAAAGTCTGAAACATGGTGAGCTGTTTAATTCTTCTAAAGCACTGATATGGTTCTTACATTAATTTAAATAATGTGGAAATATGTCTGTCTCTCTTTGTATATCTCTACCCTTTTACCATGATTCCATGATTGTGTGGTGTGATATAAGTCCTTTCTTCAAGAAAGACCTCAAGCATGTCCTTGGGTTCATTCTATTCAGGAAATCTCTTCTAATAAGTTTCAAGCTAAGGATATCCTTTAATACCTTTTCTGCTTTGTTTGCTTTACTGGATCTGTTTTGAAAAGTTTGAGTACCCTGACTGTGAAAAAGAGGGTCAATCCTAAGAACTTACATCACTGACAGATTATTAAGGTCATGCAAAATGTGTGCATACTATTGAAATAAACACAACACACAAACTGTAATATATGAGGGTTTTTTCTACAGATTGACACTTTGAAAGCATTCAGGTGTTTCAAAGTAGTTCATTCAATTTTGTTTTCTTGCTACAAAAGTCAAGAGCCTGTCAGTTGCTCTTTCCTGGAACACTGAACACCCACAGCTCCCTTCTGAGTCAAGCATCAGGCATGGGTAAATGGAGGTTAGGAGGAAACATAGCTACATATTCCAGAGTTTTTCAAGAAGTAGCTTGCAACTGTTGAAAAAAATGTTCTTAAAACTTAATTTACTTTTGAAAGTAAGAAATTTACCTTCACATTGAAGGTTTGGTGTAAAGTGCTGAGTATATGGTACTCTTCTGCAACAATTTTAGACAGAAATCCAAGTAGATTAAAATATATATTTCAAATTAATATTTCACTAGCAGATGATATGTGTAAGCTTCATCAGAAGCTGCATCTATTATTCCAGTATAAATCAATGTTCTTCTTAAAACGATTTAGTACCTGCAAAATAAGGACAAGAAAGTACCTATACTCCTTATTCCTAAACCATTTACTAACTGTGTATATGGTTTGAAATGGAGAACAAAGCAAAATCTAATTCTATTAATTCATGAATGTGTTTCATTTCAATTGGGACCTGGCAGTCATAAGTAGCTTTTGTGTGTTTCTCAGTGTTTTTTTTTGTTCATCTACGCACATGGTCGCACACATAATTCCCCATGCTCAGGGACAGTGTTGTCTTGATAGATTGATTTTTTTTTTTTGGAAGAGAAATAATTTCACTCTGGTCTCCAGTTTTCTGTTTTATAGCAAGCACTGTTGTGCACTGCTCTGCCCTGGTGGGTACGGTTACTTTTCACAAAGTGCACGTGGCCCAGCCTAAGTACAGCTCCCAGACTGCGACTGTAATATGCATATGATGCCCATCTGACTGTGTGTAGGTGCATGTGTAGCACAGTTTCCCTCTGCACATGGGGAGTCTGAGCCTGATTGTGGTACTATTGCTGTGTGGGCTTCTGACTGACAGTTCCAGAGAAGCCCTGAACTCCTTAGGGACCTGCTGTAATTGTCTTTTTATGGCAATTTGCTACACCTGGAGTTCCCCCTCTTCTCTTGTCTTTTGAGATGCTTTGAATACATGATATGGCTCTGGTATATTTGTGAGCTTTGGGAAGTGCCTGGTAGGGTCAGAAGGACTGATAATAATTGCCGTGGATCAGTCCTGACAAAAATCCATATTTTGGAGGCCTTCCACCTCTGGTACTTCTTCAGTGTCTGTAATATTTTGCACAAATATTCTCTTTAGGAAAGAGAATTTGGCTCCATTTGTGTTCAGTGTGGGATACAGGGCATGACTGCAGAGCACCAAGCCCACCAGAAGCCTGATTCTGACCATGGCCTTTAGGCCCTTTCCTGTTACAAATGCCCCTGGATTTTTGTCAGACATGTTCCAGGGAAAAGCCTCTACTCTGGCAGGCAACCTGTACAATATTACACATTCAGCAGTGCACAGAAAGCACTGTAATTTTCATGTGAAGAAAAACAGCAAATCTGGCTGTAGACTAAACAGAAGAAAGAAGAGAAGCAACAGGCAGTCAGACTTAAAATACTGCTGTCCTAAGTAGACAGAAAATTACTTTATGAGCCCAGCCCATGAATCTAGTTTTCTACTGTGCATTGAGAAAAAAGCTTACAAATATGGGATTTCAAAATGGAAACTTTTCTAATTGATAGCTGTGAGAAGTTATTTTGTCTTTTATTTTATCTGCATATTGGTGCACAGTGGCAGATTACTTTTATTAACCTCATATAATTTTATTGCAACATTGATGATGTATAGCCTTTGAGGAGAAAGGTATAACCTAATATCCTGTAAGGAGGGAAGGCCAGAACAAATCTAACCCATGGCTGACTGTTTTTTCTGGATTACATGATTTAATATTTTGCTGTTGTTTCTGTTCCAGGAGGGCACTGCACATATGTGGAGGCAGCACTGACCAATAAATAAAGGGAGTAAAGGGGCAGTTCTGACCAGCTTTGCTAAATTTGGGACACTTTTGATACAAAATTTGGTAGTTATATCAAAGGTGCGTTATCAGAGATCTAGGAATATCATATTTCATACTGCTTTGTAAGCATTCCTGCTGAGTCAATTTCTACATAGTTCACATCAATTTCTGTCAATAAATACAGTCCTTATGCGATATCCCAAACACTCACCCTGATATCAACTTGTCCTCAGTAAAAGCGTAGCCCTGCAATCCATATGCCTCTTAGAATCGATGATCTTCATTGTCTGGTAAGAAGGATCTTCTTAAACATAGGATGTTTTCAAGATCCAGTGATGCATTTGAGAGCTATTTGGCAATTGCCTGCTCCCCAGCCTAATCCCAGTCTTATATTGCATGGTACTTGCTCTGTCCTAGGTAAGCTATTCAGCCTTACTAAGCTCAGCCCTCTTCCTAGTCCACAGGGGACGTAGAAAAACCAAGGACTTCAACATTTTTGGCATCCCAATCAAATTCTACTTTGATCTTGAAAATCCTCCCTGCTGCAGGTATTGTATAAATAGATTTTCCTCAGTCCTCATAAGAAATATTCGTAGCTCTGTTGAAGGAATCAATCTATAAAGTCAGTTTTTCAATCCATATTGCCAAAAACCATCACTTAATGTTACTACTTTAAAAGCTTAACACACCCCTATCAAAGATCTCATCAATAAGCCTTTTTGTCAGATGATTCTAGCCTGCATTAATGCTTTTGATCTTTCAACAACCTAATGATGGACTCATATCTTTCATTTCATGTCTCCTGAAAACTAACCATGGCCCCAGTCTCAGCCACCCATCCAAGGTAAAACATATGCAGTTATCTTCCCCAAGAATGCCAAAGCATTGGAAAGGGTTCAAAAAGGGTTTATTTCGAAGGCAAAGACATTAAAACTTGTAAACTTCTCGGCACTCCAGGCAGTACTGGGCCTCAGAGAGCAAAAGGTAAACCTCTTTGCTCTCGGGTTTTATCATCACAGCCCCCACCCAAACTCTCCCCATGCTGCAATGGCCCTGTAGCTTTTTCTCTCACATATCAGGGAGAGAGGCTGAGAACTCCTCTTGCTGTGTGGGGCGGGGGGAAGGGGGGGTGGGGGGTGGGAAAGGGGGAAACTGCTTTTGAGAAAGAGTTACCTTTTAGGTAGAAGGCCTTCCTAACCCTTACACCTCTGCCCCCTGCATAGCAAGAGGAGTTCTCAGCCTCTCCCTGCAATCAGTCAAACAAAGTCACTGATTTCTGATACTCTGAACATGAAACTCAGGTGGTAGTGGCCATTGCTCAGGACTTGTGTTCAAACGAGCAATATGCATGGATCATAGTCTATAGCTGGCTAGACTCATCTTTCAGGAAAACAAGAGATTTAAGAGGTTTATTGCCTTACATTCATGAGCCAAGAGACTAGGACAAGAGCTGGGCTGAGCTAGCTGTTAAGAGCTAGAATTTAGGTAAGGCCCATTTTTGTTACTGTGATGCAAACATTAAAAAGTAGCAGTGGAAGTTAACTAAAGTGACTGTAATCTCTGCTCTCTCAAACCATTATCATCGTTCCATCCTAGCATCACAACTGAGTCACTTGTGCCAGAGAGCTGTGATGTTTCCCATCAGGTGCTGCACCTATTCTAGCAATGAAGATTTCTTAGGATTTGTTGACAGCTCACATTGTATTTGGCACTCTATTCATCACAGACGGAACTGTAGGATTTTTTAATACTCATTGATCCAAAGGAGACACAGAAATTTGAGAACTGTTTCAGTCTGCTGGCAGTTATATCTGTGACTTTGAGGATTAAAACTTCAATATTGCTTTTGAATCCCAACTCTTCTATCATCCCCTAACCCTTGGCTTAACAGTAGCTGTATGATACATGTCCACAAAGAACTGACTGTAAAGAACTTGGACCTATTGATGAGAGAATGGCATGAAATTCTGTGTATTTGGTCTAGTGATGCTTTAGCATGGTCCTACACTGGACTGTTAGAGTGCACATTCTCAGATCAGGATTAGTTCTAGAATCCCTGTATGGCAGCCTGCATAGACCTGCTCCTTTTGAGCAAATCACTTAGCATTTCTGTTCCTTAAATTGTTTGGGTGGGGACAGATGGCTGTGACAGACCTTGTATATTCTCCTCTTCACAGCTTCTCCAATAGTCCGTAAACCCAATCTCCAACACCCTACAATTTAAGTTCTTGGCTTTGTATCACCAAAAATTGCTACTGTGCCAAATCTAGGAAGCAGAGTGGGTTTTGAAATATGGAAAAGTATCCAGTGGGGACCAAGTTAAAGCTATCATATTCATTGAACAGATTATAAACCATATTTAAAGCTATTTCTCCGTGGGTTAAAATCTGGTTCATTAACAAAAGATTTAAGGGTATGCCACTCCTTTGCCTTGATACAGCAGAAAAAGTTCTGAAAAGGGGATAGGTCTGTGATGTATTGAACAGAATCAAATCCTTCATATAAGCCAAACTTCAGTTCTCTACTAATAAAATCCTACATGCCCCTTTATAGTGCATGTTTATTCTGTAATGGAAATGACACAAATCCTTAATACTGCATCAGTGCTGCCTATTGAGCTTTGTATTCTTATAAATGCTCCCATGGGAAATCTGAAGGTTGGCACTGGTAGACTGTATTTTTGAAATATCACAGATGGGGTGTAACCCAGCACCATGTTGCTTATTACTCTGGTGATCTATCTAATGGTATTCTTTGCTGCTGAAATCTAATAAAAAAATAACATTTTTGAACTATTAGATATTGGATTAAAGCTCCTAATTGTCTCTTTCATAACCAAGGAAGGTCCATATTAATAATTCTTTCCAGAGCCATTGAAAAGAAGACATCTGTTTTGGCATACATTGTGAAACTCAAATCTGTCCAGTGCAGTTTTATTAATTTGTTACTTTCCATGAACAAATGTGACTGCACATTTATTTAAATCCTCAGAAATGTGGATGAACAAACAGAAGACAAAGTAAAGTTAAACCTGGAGACATGGTGTTATGGAAGAGACAGTTCCACCTGCAGTAGGTGCTAACTGCCCTTGCAGTAACCCTGTGCAATAATTCTGATACCGTCAAACTGTACCTCTCATATTCACTGCCTCAGATGGATGGACAGTTCCAAAAAAAGTGCAAAAACCCCACTTGCTTAGTAAAAGTTCATAGGAAGGGGAGAAGAAATGCCAGACACAGAGACTGACTTATTCCAAATATTTAATCATACCTTCTTTAAAAAAATATATACATTACAATGGTAGAGATCTTACTGCATAGTCCCTGCTTTTTTAATGCAGCTGCCATTAGTAAGACTTTCAGACATGAAGAGGGTGTGGCATCAAGATTTATTATTCATTCACTGTTTCTATTTGAGTTATTAACAGTTTATGCACTAGTTATGAGGGAATTGCATTTTTGATGTGCTCAGGCAGCAGTTTTCTGGGTTTGACCTGTTGCTAGGATGAAATGAAAGCTATGAGGATGACAGTCACAAAAGTGCTGCCCTCTGCTTGCTATAGCTCCTACAGAGCCTGAGTATTTTCAATATTCCCAAGCACAGACTTAGCAAGATCACATCTTTATGACTGAAAAAACTAATTCTGACCCACAAACCACCTCCCCACCCCTCAAAAAAATATTTTAAAAAGCCAAAACAAAAAGAGATTACTAACTGCAGGAGAGGAAATGGATCCATATAAGCAAAGGAGAAGGTGATAAAACTGGAAAAAAAAAAGGTGAAAGAATGTGCCTAAGTGACAAATCTGGAATGCATGCTCGTCTTGGCCTCGCAAGCAGAAAGCAACAGTAGGAGTGTAGGGGCTCTGTTTATCTTTTATTAGGGAGCGTATATTGTCTCAGCTAAGAGTACAGAAAAATCACTCTCCTGTTGATTTTCTGATGTCTATGCCCCTGAGGGGCGAATTTGGGATCAAAATAAACCTTAATTTAAGTGTAAAGCTGTATGTCTTGTTGCTGTTCCAGCAAAACTGAAGTGTAAAAAACTGAAGATTTTTTTTTTCTAAAAGATGATCTATTTATATGAGGAGAAAAGAGTAGCAGCATTGGTGGAGCAAAAACAAGCTTGATGCTTTCAGGAGCTTCTACTAGGTAGACTGCATATCAGTGATAATCCTTATTTTCACTTAGTAAGGTTTAGAAATAGACCCATTCTTGCAACATCAAATCTCCAGAAAAGAGAATCTTCATTGTGTAGCAAAAAAATTATGGTAATGCCGTTTTAATGAGGTAGCAATTGTCAGCAGCCACTGCCATGAAACTAATCAGTATTTTGTACCAAAATCCTACCACTCAGAGTTGGTGTCTTCGAAACTGTAATAATCCTTTACAATTTTACAGTGTTTTCCAACCCCCCCAAAATTTTGCATTTTGTATGTACACAACATTAGACCTGGTAGGCTGTCTGGAGGAGGCACTTAGCTGGCAGCTGACCTGAAAGACCCTGCATGCAGTGCAGAGAAGAAAAATGAAAGTCAGTGTTGCCTCTTGGGGTTCCCTAGTATATCTACGGTGTTACCAGAAGGTTCAGGAAGTTACATCTGTCAAGTGTGAAATTCTTAAGCTCAAAAAATGCCCACTTAGAGAATCAGGAAACACCTGGAAATTTTCATCCACCAGAATGCTCTCATCTCTTTATTGTATGCAATATATGCAGCCTTTATACACATTTTTTCAGAAGTGTTTTATTACCCATTTGTTCAAATTCACATTTTACGTTTATAACCCATCTAAGGTGTGAAAGCAATACTTGTTCTATTTTAACAATATGTTTATTTATTACCAGTGGTATGATTTTTTGCCTTTTAATGCCAATGCTCTGCTCTTGAATGCTGGGAAGCTCATCCATTGCATCCTGTGTTTTTATAAATCCAAAAGTAAAATGATGATGAGATTAAAAGTAGGCTAAAAAAATTTTAATAAATAAATTGTTTCTCTGGTGCTTTAATTTGTAGCCTTGACCATCATCAGGGGAGAAAATAAATTTATAACAGCTGTGGATGAGTATTCAGGGCTGAGACCTGAGCTTTGTATTCAGAGGGATGTGTTGAAAGTTAAACAAACTTGTCAGAGTCACTGTAAGTACATGAACATTTCTGGTGCATTTTGCAGTTTTATAGCTTTGCTCCAAAAACAACATCATGAGGTTATACAATGAGACACTGAAACAGCCAAAGGACACAAAAACACTGTAAGAATCACTAGAGTGCAGTTACAGAGCACTTTATAAAGTAATATGAGTAATTGCATGTAGCAGTTGCCAATATCTACAAGCACTAACCATGTCTGTAATGCAGTAGGTGAAGAATGCTGTGTCACACTTTTGAAGGATGGTCATCTTCTGCAATAATGCTTCATTCCAAACTAGCAAGCTTGACATTTCCCTGCAGAAGTTTCTCCTTCACCTATTGCATCTGGGCTGCACTATTGAAAGTGATTTAGTAGTGGCAAATTTTTCAAAATTACAGCCTTTTGAACCCTCATTTTTCTAGCTAATTTTATTCTGGTTTACAAATATCTTCATGGACTTCTTTTAGGTGACAGGTCCCAGGGGACTGTGGAGATGGGTGCTTGGTTTTATTTCATGTAAGGAACAAATCCAAGACAGTGTTGGAACCATGCAGTGGCCGATTTTCCAAGAGTGTTCATAAGAAAAAAAGGTTTGGAATATCCTCAGTATCTAGAATTGTAACAAAGGCCTCCTGTCGCTTCCTCAAAGGAGTTTCTCAGAGACACAAGCTATAAATTACAGAGAAAAGGAAAAGGATGCCTTTACTCAATTAATTAGACTACAGCTTCTGTAAAACAACAAACATACAGTAAGAAAGTTTTTGATGCAACAGAAAGGATCTTAAAATATTTTCTATAACCTTCCTATAACTGGAAGCAAAATGGCTTGCTGTTTCTTTAAACATCATGTTTTATTCCCAGAGGAGTATATAAAATCATCATAGGAAGGCTTAAGCCTTTTGCTAATTAGAAATAAACCCATTTACTGATGCTGTCAGATAGACAAAAAGATAAATAGTTCTGTGCTTAGTCCCAAAATTGGAAGAGTTAGTGCATAGGAAACCAAATTGGGAAGTCAAACTTTAGTGCCATAGTGGCAGCTCAACTGTAATGACAATCAATTTGGTCTCCAAAGCAGAGGAGAACTGTAGTAGAATTAACCTCAGAACAAGTTAATGTCTGAGGACTGGTGGATTCATCTATCAGTGACCAAGATAGGAAGTCAAGCATGTCAAGTAGTTAAGCATTCCATTGCAGAATTTCCCAACTAAATGTTTGGTAATTGGTTCATTTCTGCACTACCTCTTAATTTTTCATAAAATCGCATTTTCTAGCTAAATGCTATTCATTAAAAACAAACAAACAAACAAACAAACAAAAAACCCACAAACAAACAAAAACAAAACAAACAAAAAACCCCCAAACCAAACCAAACCAAAAAAAACCCCACACCCAGCTGGTTTTACTTGAGAATAAAGGAACAAACTTTAGTATGAACAAGAATATGAAAAAGAAAATATCTCTATACATACTACTGCTTGAAAAATGGTCATGTCAGTTGAGGAGACTGGAAAAAAAATTCTGTACATATTGAAGTGTAAAAGCCAAAAGAATAACTGGATGTTGTTCGTAGTCCTTTTTTTTTTTTTTTTTTCTTCCAGAGATAATAGATAGAACAGCAAATAATGGTACAAATGAGAATAGAATTTTATGCAGTTTGACATAAAATACACAATGGAAAACTAATATAGTTACAACAATAAATCTTTTAAATGCGGAGAATTCCGTCACTCTAGCGTTGTATTATGAATTCAGTAGCATAACACTTTATTTGACAGTTGGTAGCAAAACTTGAACTCAGATTATTAATAACCTTTCCACAGTCTATCATTAATGTCAGTGGGTGAGGTTTAGGAGTTTTATTTTGGCAAGTATAATATGTTAACATATTAACTGACTGCTTGTATTGTCAGAGCAGAAATTCTAACCAGGGAAGGCGTTTCACGCCAATTCTGAAGGCACTAAAAATAAACTGCTACTTACCAACTCAGACAACTTGGTAAATGTCTGATTTCTGCAGCCTCTGAAGTGCTACATCAGCACTTAGTCTAGAGTTTAAGACATTTCTTTCAGTAAGCATTTACATAGAAGAGGACAGTTTGGCTACAGGACATTTACAGTAGACAAAGCATGTCAATGATATTGTGTCAAGTTTAACATCCTGTGAAGGCAACTGGTGTCAGTATGTTTTGCTGAGATCAGTCGGTGGAGCTACTGCCTGTTGATCTAGACCACGGGGCACAGATTGTGTTATTCATATCTTATGTCAGGCTAGGGGTCTTTTTTTTAGTGACACTGTTACACATATCTTTGTTGCTGACTACAGTTGGTAGGTGCTGTGTAAGAGGCCACCGCATTGGCATGGAATGGTATAGCAATGTAACTCTCTGCACCAAAAAAAAAAGTAAGTTACATGAGCCCTCCACAATTTGTTGTGGATCAAGAAGTGAGCATAAAAGTAGACTGATAAAGGTAAGTTAAAATTTCCCATTGTTATTTTTTTTTCTGGGAAGAATTAAGCTACTTTGCCCTCTTTAGTGTACTGGTACCACAGGGTAGTTACTACTCAAGATTGTCCAAGACTCTTGTAATTCATAAGAGACAGTATCAAGAGAGGGTGTATGCTCTCTCTTTTGGTACTGGTAAATTTGAAGTTACAAAGAATGTAAAAAAACTGTGCATTGAAGTTTCCTAGGGCCTTCTCCTGCTACTAATCTGAGAACACAAAACCTAAACCATTGCTGACAGATGTTTACTTACATTATTTTTTAAAAATGAGGGGCTTCCTAAAATCACTGACTGTGTTTCACTGCTAAAGACTGGTCAATTATTTTAATACTAAATTGAATCCTCCCCCCCCCCCCCGCCCCCGCCAATAGCTACAAATGTCACATGTTACAAAATTAAGATGATTAGTTCTCCTACTCTCTCTGGATACAGAGAATGTTGATCAGTGTTTTTTGAATATGTATTACAAGAAAAGTCACTTTTCAGGCTAAGCATTTTTTTATTTTTTTATGATTTGCTTTCTACTCATAATTCTTGGTTGCTATGTTAATATTTTATTAAGTTTCTTGGCTAACAGATGATGTGATTGTTGAATTATCCTCTCTCTGTCCTCCCAAATTGAGTGCAATTTTTTGTTACTTTTTGTCTCATAGTCTTTTCATTGGGATCATCGTTTCTCTAGTATATTTATTGATAAATTGTTTAGACAGGATTAAAAGCTTTACTAATGTCAAAATAATTTAGATCTATTACTTCCCACTAACCAAAAAGTAGTTTTTCTCTCACAGAGAAAATTATGCAGACTTGACATGATATGTCCTCAAAATCTGTGTTTCTTGTCAACTTTTCCTTTCAACACTTAAAGATGGATTGTTTAAGAATAATGACAGCAACAATGGTTGTAGTATGTTCTAATGGCTGTAGACATTAGTTTATCTCATGTCTAACACCCTAAAACTGCTTTATTCCATTTTCAAGATGAGTACTTTATTTCACTGCGCACGATTTCTCCCATGTGGAATCATTCTACATCTCTAATAGTTAAATCTTTTTCTTGTAGTTCTTTAGTATTCTAAGTATAGACCTTCAGTGCATTTACTTAATTTAAACTTTTCTTTTTTAGTCTTGTAATTTCCTTTTCTTGTTGAAACTAACTTTGTTAGGCAACTTTTCATATTTAACCTCTTGTTTGGCAAAGTGGTATCATATAGTACAGTCAGCGTTGCTTCATATGGTTAATTATTTGTTAATTAATGGCCTAATTTCCCTGTGTTTGACTTCTAAAGGGCTTTAAAATCTTCTTGGAGATGCAAAAGGGATGAAAGAAGATCCAGTAGAAAACATATTTGGTGATTACCTTCTCTTTAACATTTTACCTGAATTCAGAGATATTGGACAGCTATAAAAAATAGCATAACTAGTTTGTACTGCTGAAAGTCTCCTTAAGATATATTGTCGAGGTATCATGGCACTGATGACAAATTTTCCATTTTCTCTGTATAACAATTACTTTACCTTGAACATGTAATTTAGTTTATAAGACTTTTTTTCCCAATAAAAAAGTAAAGACAGCAAAAAATAAGGACTGATATTAAAGAATTTTTAAAATAGCTAATATGGTGGCACTACACTGTTAGTAGGCTAACTTGATGGAGTGACATTGCAACAAATAATGCCTTGTAATATATGGTGTGTATTGTGACAAATTATTTTCATAATAACATGCAATTTAATGACAGGTAATTTTCCCAATTTTCATGCCACACCAAATTCTTTCCCCTGTACCCAGGTCTGACTTCAAAATGTACTTCAGTTTAGAAATTTATTTTGAAACTTAATGCTTGAAATTCTCAAATGCTAAAGGAAATGGACAATTTTCTTACCTCGTGGGCCCATTTTCACTTACATCAAAGCCTGTTTAAATTCTTATTTTACTGATTAAATAATTAGTGGTAGTGAGGGTTGTTTGATTTGGTTTGGGGGTGTTTTTGTGAATAACAAACTGACAGACTGAGATTTGACTTCAATTGCAAACATGTCCCATTTGCTAATTCAGAATTTCTGTACCTCTGAAATGTATGTGTATTACTTTCTGTGGTACAAGTTACCCAAGGCAATTAAAGGCAATGAGATAGTTAAGAGTCAAGAAATAAATATGAAATTAAGGGCATTAAATAATTTCCTCATATTTTAATGCCACTGGACATTTAATGCCAATGTTCTGATTACACGGATATTTCATTAGCAGGGGGATTTTATCTCTTTAGAGATATCTGTCTACTATATGATGAAGTTTCTGAGTTTTAGATGCAAAAACTCTGCCCTTCCTTTTCACTCCCCATAGCTAGTCAGGAAACTGCCAGAAATCTCTGGTTTGTTTCCTATGCCAAGACCATACTTCCGCAATGCAGTTTAAACAACATTAGGATTCCTTAAGTTTTGAGTCAGTGGGACATGAAAGATGCTTTCCCTGACGTTATGCATAGAGTATAGGACATAAGAATACAAAATTACATAGTAGATGTCTCAAAGATAATGTAGATCTGTAGGAAATATATCTCTTGTTTCATGCTGCCTCTACGCCAGGCAGGTTCCAGAGTCTGCCCAGGGCTGTCGCCTTGTAGGCCCTCTAGAAATCCTGAAGAAACTATAAAAATCCTTTTGTTTGACACAGAAAAGCTGCAGGGTACAAAGTATAAGGTGCTAAATGGAAAGAGACAGGTCGGCTGCCTGGGCTTTTTTGCCTTTCATCCCTCTGAATAATATATCCATCAGTAGATGTGTAGACATGCCAAATGAAATAATAATATAGTTATTTCAGAGTTAGGGAAAACTCCAGTTCTTAGGGCTGAGAACTGATAGAAAGATAGAAGCAGTGGAGGTTGTATTATTCTTGCATGTAATGTTCACTTAAAAGCACAAAGAGTTAATCTTATCATCCTACACATGGCTGCATTTATAAAAGATAAAAATCGCAAACAAGTAATGCACAGTTACTTGTTACATATTCTTCCCATTACAGTTGACAGGTTCATTAATCATACAGTGTATTTTACTATTAGAAGCTGTAAAGAAGATCAAATCTCTTGTTATTTTTCTTCTTCTTTTCCATTTGATAAGTGTGTTGTTTCAATGTGTAGATAAAATACAATGTCAGTCACAAACAGTCTCAAGGGAATTGCAACTCTCAAGTTAGAAAATTCATCCTTATTTGCAATGTAAAATTCCATGGAAAATGCATCATTTCCTTTTGAACTTGACCACCAGATTGAGTAAAATGCATATGCCTGAGTATTCACAAAAGAAGCGATCCAGAATGAAGTGCCTGTGGATATGAGCAATGTTTAACTAATAGAATTATTGCTTACTGCACATTGAAAGCATTAAGTATGAATACTCCTATTCATAACATCACATTGATTCATAATTAAAGCCCTGTGAAAATTATAGAGAAAGTTGACATGTTTCACAAGCTGTTCGTGGTAAATGTAGCAAATTTTACAGTTTGTTGTGACTTGCCAATAAAGAACACTCAGGAAGAAAGATAAAAAAGTGATTTTGCAATACAGAGTCTTAGCAAGTGTGACTAACACAAATGACAACCTATGCAGAAGGCTTAGACCCATTTTTTAAAAGAAAATGATGAAAGCTTCAACTTTAGAAGAAGCAGTCTAACATGTCTAATGAGAAACATTTTGGTGGAAGTACAGAAGTAAATTCTAGCCTATGTAAGAAGTAGGAAAGCCTCAAGAAATAAAAATAACCCTCTTAACCAGTGAAAGTGAAACCAAGCACTGCAAAACCTGTATGCAACTGTGAAGGTGCACACTGAAGTCTCATATTATTTCCTTTTTAAAGAGGAACAATAGTAATTCTTAGCCCTTCTGCTATGTGTGACATTGTAATATGTACATGGTCTGCTTCATGTTAAGATTTCTACAGCAGGAAATCCACTAAATATTTAGGAAGAAGTGTTTTGAGCTAGACTATAGCAGATCATGAAGTGAGTGGGTATCAAGATGCTTTTCCACAAAACTTTTCAGAAGAATCAGGGAATGTTCAGAGACCTATGGTTTAAATGTTTCATGAAGAGAGGAAACATATTATATGGTATGGAATATCCGTTTAGTTAGTTTGGGTCAGCTGTCCTGGCTGGGTCCTTTTCCAACTCCTTGTGCGCTCCCGGTCTCCTCCCAAGTGTGGAAGTACGAGAATCAGAAAAGGCCTTGACTCTGTGTAAGTACTGCTCAGAAATAACAAAAACATCTCTGAATTATTAATGCTGTTTTCAGCTCAAGTCCAAAACACAGCCCCACAAAAGGTACTATGAGGAAAATTGACTCTATCACAGCTAAAACCAGCACAGGGAGACCTAAGCTTGGTAAGGTAATTTATTAGGTGAGTGAATGGTTTGAAGCAGTTTAGGAGGAATGTAGGGCTGCTGTACTTTAGAAAAGGAGATTAAATGACTGCTAGTAACTTCTACTTCATAATGAGATGTGCAAAAAGGCTGTAAAACCACCTCCTAATGCAGTTCTGAAACTGGATGAAGCTCAGTAAGAATGAGAAGTTGTAATTACAACATCAAGATTATTAACTAACATTAAGCATAACATTGCTGGTATCCCTGGATTTTTTTTTTTTTTGCCTTGGATTTGGAATTTTTAAAAAAATGTATCTCTAAAAGAAATTGACATTTGAAATTCTAAATTGTGAATGCTTAAAAGATAGAAGTGTTTGGGTAAAGACATGAGTACACTTGATTTGGTAACTGTTAATTTTTAATATACTACTTTAGGAGTTAAGGCCAAATTCAATGTATTTTATGGACACATATTTATATGTAAAGCTACAGTCTTACCTTGATATCACAGTGCTTTTGAATTAAAACTGAAATCTTTCTAGGGTGTGTAAGAATGTATTTAATTTGCACTCAATACAAATGAGTATGCACCATGTGCTCATGACAAATCAAATCGGCAAGTTTCTCAGCTGGTAACGTAGGAATTTAGCTGTTGGAATCTTGCATGTGTGGAAGGCAAATCAGCCAATGATGTTTGAATGAGGGAAGGTGGGGAAATGCAGCTAAGCTGAAAAAGTGGTTAAAAACTGCTTCAGGAGATGTGAGCCAAGTGGTATCTACAAATCTTAAGCAGAGAAGTGAAAAGTATCCAGAGGGGACATTTCATGAAAGCGATGTTACTTTTCTTCTTCTTTTTTTTTTTTTTTTTTTTTTTTTTTTTTTTTTTTTTTTTTTTTTTTTTTTTTTTGTGCAGCAGCAATGATATCATTGATTTAAAACAAAAAGCAAGCTGTGACAAACATCTTGGGAGATATTCAGGTAAGTGGAAGCTGCAAGCAGTTGAATCTACAGAAGGAAAGACAAATTAAGTGCAAAAAATGGTGAATGAACTATTTTCTGGGAGAAGAATAAGTGCATCATAGAAAAGTTTACAGACTTAACAGAGGCTCTTTGCACTGCTAATGTTCCATTTCACGTTCTGCACAGACCTGCTATGAAAATCTACTGAAAGCTTCTTGGGAAAAATATACCTTGTGCCATATCTGGTTTAGATCAACAGTGGAAAAAAAAACCTTGCCAAAGCTTCTTGAAAGTCATATGAAACTGCACCGTTTCTATTCAAAGACTACTTGACCTTTTTGGAAAAAACTCTGCATGGACAATCTATTTGTCTCAGGATGTTTGTCATGTACAATCAAATAAAAATTAAGTTAAATTTAGAATGCTACTTCTTGCTTTACATACTTTGTTTTCATGTGGTTATATGTACAGAAAAAATATAAGTGCATTTTCTAGGTTTATTTCCCCAGTCATTTTGAGGAACATCTGCTGATACTTGTGTTGTAAATGACCTGAAAGAACTACTGAGGGACTGTCATGTTTTTATGTATTGTAAACTGATGCACAAGTGCTGATACCTCTGTGTTAATCAACACCTTTCATAGCAGCACCATCTTAGTCTGGCAGGAAAAAAAGAATTACAGCTTTGGCAATGGACTCCAGCTTTTAAATCTCTTTTAGTAGGTTTTGCTTTTTCAGAAAATACCATCTGGGGGGCAAAGGGGGATGGGTAAATAGCTATGAGAAACTTCTTCTGAAATTTGAGACCTTTGGGCATTTTGGCTGCATGTTTTGTTATTCCAGTGGTATCTTACTGAGGCTGAGTACTTTGAACACAGCCAAGCCAAATATGTATTGTATCAATTAGGTTTTGGAACATAATTCCCATTTTAAAGACAATTTATTCAGAAGGATGAAGTCCAATGCAATTTCTGATGAGAAACCCAAACACAGATTATTTTCCAGTGCTGACTGTTATTGCCTTAAGAAATCTACTGGTGCCTACTAGGACTGTAATAATTCTTTTTCTAACAAGTATGTCTTTAAGAATGACATGGCAAAGAATCAGGAAAGGCAAATCCAGCAGAATTTCATTTCAGACCAAAGTGCTAGTACAAACTAAATTTTTTTCCCCCTAATTTTGTAGCTGTTCTTTTCCACAGCTATTTTAACAGTTTTTGTTGGTATGGATCCCATTACTAATGGCTTTCCTACTAAGATATCCTCTGTTGGCTGAAGTCAAAGTTACATGAACTGGCAGCGTTGGATTTTAACCATGAAGAATTATGACACCTACCAATTCTTTACAAGTATTCTCCAAAATAATACCTGTAATTATGACCTAAGTTTAAAGGCCAGTGGTGAGAAAAGCAGTTAATTCTCTATGTATGCTGTTCCAGCTTGTAGTTTGATTTGTAGGGTTTTTTTGGGGGGGAGCTATTAATGTTAAGACTTACCTAGAAATTTTTAATTTCTTCTTTGAGAAAATGTATTGAAAAAAAATCTACTGGATAATTATGTTTCTCTTGGCTATGATAACTTTCTAGGAAAAATAATACTACTGTCTTTGTGAAATTCAGAGAAATCTAACAAACGTGTTAAACTGTAGCTGATTTCTCAATACATGAAATAAACTATATACTGAATGTCTACCTATATATGTATATAGGTACATATCCAGAGGACAGGTTTATTAAATCCTCAAATACTTCATACAAATATAAGGAACTCCCATTTCCTTTAATAAGTTATAGATATTTGAAACCACTACTGTGTCATGAAATATTTTGACAACATGATTAAATAAAATAATCGGTACTCTTTGTATCGACAGAGTTCACCACTCTGTTATATTTTTCTTGTGTTCAGTTAGTTTCTTGGATTGTAGGGTGCCACCTCAGGACAAAATATTTATTGTGAAGAGTACACTCTACAAGTTATGCCATTAAGAAGTTATAGTATACTGCAATGTTAGCGAGAAAAAAGACCTGGTGGTGACAGACTTCTGAGTGTCTTCAGGGATTCTAGTTGTCCAGGAACAATTCTGCTTGTGTTTCTCTTCTCTGAGCTATTTACTGTTTCCTCCACTATGTGGTCTGAAAAGATATCTTATGAAACCTGACTTACCCCTGCTGAGTTCTGCAGTCTCCTCGAGGCTGACCACATTGTGTGTGCTCCAGCTCATTATTTATGAAACAGATAATAGAGGAACTAGAATATTACGCTCAAATGTGTTTTGGGCACTTTTCTGTCCAGATAGATTATATCTCCAGTAACTACCCTTGCAACTCCACAGCCACCATGGTTCCCCATGTTTTTCTTATAAAGGAAATCAAGTTTCCACCTAATACTTCGTATCTGATCACCCTGATAACTCTTAATCAAGTGCAACTGCTTCATAAAAAAAATCAAAACCACTTCAAATACATCACTTCAGTGAAAGGAGGAAACACTTTGTAAATGCTACCAGGTACCAAAGTACTGTCTAATATCTAACCCCAAAGAACCTAAATATCAATGTCATTCATGAAATGTTACCTTTCAGAGTAAAGGAACTCAAGTTATTTACTCCAAATGTCATAATATCACTAGTTTAGGAAAAAGAAAAAAAAGGCCTTGTATAGAGGGATATTTTCTTGGTAATTTCTCCCTCCCCCTTTCAAGTAGGAGCTGAAATAATTTTCTGCCAATAATGATGACAGTACAGTAATGGACTGAGAATCTGTTTTTCTAAAACCAAGGGGTTATTCAGAAACCCCTGCTGTCTATTGTGCTTAGTGAGGGAGGAGGGAAGTATCTCTTACCAGTGCTTTTCCAGTAGTTGTGTTCATTAGTCATACTACAGCAGTCTTTTTTATTGGTTTTTTTTGCTTCCTTTAGGATAGGATATGCAGCATAGGATACGTAGCATAGGATACTGTCTTCTTAGAGCTAATGAACATCGCTAAAACGCTTATTGCTCATGTTGTGGAAGTAGGTATTATCTCCCAAATCTGTTTTAGTAACTCTGGCTTTTATTGACATTGGTAATTTTTAAGAAATTGGCAAAAATGACAGTGAATGTAGGTGAAAGACATCCTCTTAGGTTAGGTTCTGCAGTGACATATGCATGTCAATTCAATGTAATGGATTTTCATAGATATAACTCAGAGCACAACTTGGTGCTTATGTTTCATCTCCTGGCAGGGGAAGAGAAACTTGGACAACTTAGCTGAGTAGAAGTAGATATATACCCTAAGCATATAGAAATATGTACTCTATTAATTTTAAACACTATGATATATGTCATACCAGAGCTAATGTATTCTTTGTTATTTTAAATTAACATGCTACATTATATATACAGGCTATTCAGTATTAAAGGTAAAAATCATTTATAGTGGTAAAAGAAAAACAATATATAATGCAAGATAGTTTCTAGAAAATGTGTATTTTAGATGCTAGGGGATCTTTAACCTAGCTAGAGGTGCATCAACAACTTAAACACAATCCTAGTCTATGTGCTGTTCTAGCAGAAACTTAAATTCCAATGTCATATTAGGAAATTTCTCTGAAAAGAATCCAAAAGAGAAATCCAACAGTCATTGTTCAGACATGCATGAAGTGTCAATTTTAATTTTTAATTTTAGCTTTATGACACTCTACAGAAAAATAAAGGGGTTTTCAATATGGGGAGAAGTATTTTAACTAAGGGATAGCTCAGGCATGAGAATAAACACAAAATTAGGAATTAATACAGGTTCAAAATCTACTGGAAATCTATTGGAGGAATTAGTTTGGGGAACAAGTAACTACATTTTAAGGCAAAATTATATGGCTGGACATAATTTCTGAGCATATGACTGAGTGATCCTCATCTTTCTTTGTTGCAGTCCTGTGTTCCTACACACTGGGAAAATTATCCAGTTCTTATAATCATAGAATCATAGAATTAACTGGGTTGGAAGAGACCTCCGAGATCATCAAGTCCAACCCTTGATCCAACCCCACTGTGATTACTAGATCATGGCACTCAGTGCCACATCCACCCATATAAGCTCAGTATCAAGAGTAGCTTGTGGTTCAATAATCCTGTGAGAGAAAACAGGAGCAAAACAAGCAAGAATGTAGAGTAACCATGAAAGACATGGCTGGTATTTGTGAATTGAAATAATTTGCTTATAACAAATGGATGATGGACAATTACTTTGTAATATTACCCTTCCACTTTGTTTGGAAGTTTTCTTTGTTCAAAACTTATACATCTGTAATGAAATTGCAGGTGTTAAGTCAGTACTACATTTTTTAGAGGATTCAGAAGTTTATCGACACACCTTCCCCTACTTTTAAAAATAAAATCTTTCCTGATCCATTGTGATTCTTCTCGAATTAGAATTACACCATCAGCAAAACTATTTTAGTTAGTGTTATTTTAGCTGAATAGACAGGCACTTTACTCTGGCATCCCAATGACTGATGGGTAAATTTCCAATCATTAGTCTCTGTCCTCTATCACTATTGAAAAGGAGACTCTTAAGAAGAAAAACAGTAATAGAGAGAAAACAAAAAGAGACAATTCTTTTGTGCTTCTCTAGTTTACATCTTTAGAGCCCTGCCTTTAGAGGTCACTTTTCTTCTGGCTGACTTGTGTGAGACTCAGTCAGGAAGCACAGTAGCCATCAACAATGCTTTTATTAATCAGGCATCAGCCATTTGAAGTTACTGTACTTCCCTGATAACCATTTGTTCCCAACAGCTCACAAAAAAAATCTACGTCTGATGAGAATGTGCAACTGAACACCTGCTTCACTTGTCCTGGAATAGAGTACATGGAAATGATCCTGAATTAGAACTGTTTGGACCTATTTCATTGTGTAAAAATTCCTCTTGGAATTAGATAACATAAAACAGCTAGCATTCACAGGTTACCTGTTAACTTGTACAGTCAGCTGTTGTCTCCTCCCTTGTCATACTGCGAATTTTATTCTTTTTAAGGGTCTGGTTTTAGTGTCATTTTCTGATTTACCTCTGAGACTTGTGAAATTTAACATTATAATAATATACATGCAGAATATTTTTCAGAATAGACATGTAATTCCGAGTCAATGTATTCAGCGAGACATGGTCGCATCCTATTTTAAATTCCACAGTTGAAATTGTCCTAAGTCAACAGATTGAATTGCCCAAATCCTATTTCTCCTATTTGAAGTAAAATAGCTCCAAAATTTTTACTCAGTGATATATAAGGTTCCTATAACTGCTGAGAGGATATTCTAAAATGATTGCAAGTTGAAAATAATGTGTTGCATTATAATATTTATGAAGTTCAACCTGCTTAGACTATCAGAAAGAAGATCAAGAAGTGATTTGATTATGGTGTGCAAGTATCTACATGAGGAAGAATAACTGTACTAAAGGCACTTCAATCTGGGGCAGAAAAGCCCCAGCATACTAAAAGCCAATTGGTTGTTCTTAAAGATTTTCAAATTCTGGTAAAAAAATTGGCACTCATTTTTAATAGCAAAGATAACTAAATACTGGAACAAACTGCCAAGTAAAATTTTAAGTTCTTCCACTTCTGAAGCCGTTATAAATCAAAACTAGATGTTTTTCTGAATGGAATGCTTTCACAAACACAAGCTTTTGATTTCACTTTGGTGTAAGTATGAAATTTGTATGCTCATGTTACACGTGAGGTCAAGATACTGGTACAATTGACCTTCTGGACTTCAACTCTGTGTATCCGTGAATAATTTAGCAGTACATCTTTGTTTTGTACCTTTGCCAACATTTTGTGTCATAATGATTTCCTCTCAAAAATGCTAGTTGATTTATGTCCAACTGTTTTCCCATTCTTCTGTTTCTACTAATATGAGAAAATGTTTTTCTGTATTTTCCTGCTTGAATTTGTATACAGACAAAAATTTAGCCCTATTAAGACAAACAGTGACTTGTGAACAATACTGAGAAAATTACTTCATGCCATATATTCCTTCACTTAAAATCCTCTTGTTTACTGCAACTTTCTCAAGGTTAGATACTATTACTGTTAAGCAGACATGATATTTCCTTAATTTATCTGATCTAAAAATCACTCAGCTCCATTTCATTTCTGTTGTTTGTTTGTTGTTCTTTTTTCTTCTTTCTGTATCACGTCGCCTAATGGGTATACAAAAATGGTATACCATTGGTATACCATGGGCATACCACTCCCTGTGGTACTGTACCCCTATAACTAGTTTGCCTGTGGTGTAACCATCCCTTGCTTTGCACTCTGTACAATCAGTTATTCCACACCAAGCACATGCAGACATCACTGTCTATAATAGAGAATAAGCACGACTTGGTAACATTTTGTACCTTTGACTAGATTTACAAAGATGGACTTTCTGAATATCAAGATTAAGTTGAATTCTCTGCTTTGCTTTCAGACCTTAAAATAAACTTGTCAAAATTTGAGTCTTACAGACTATTAAAGTGCCTGGCTCTTGCTAACATGGTCTTTAAAATTCATCTGTAAAACACTCTGTAACACAGAATAAATACAAGAGAGAGATTAATTAGCTTTCACAAATGTTAGTCACAATGCAAAACACACTGGGAATGTATGGATACTATTATGGAGATCGATATAGAGACATGTACTGTCCAGAGCCTAAGACGGGGGAATCTTTAGCATGCAAATCAAGGGTCTGTCTTAAAAGAGTTCAAAGGCACAAAAGGAGCTCCATGGCTTAAAGGAACATTTAATTTAAAAAAAAAAAAATTACATTTTTTCCTTTGGAATTAAAATATTATTTTATTAAAAATTGTATTCTCTACTGAGTAGTAGCATTCAAAAATTAGCATTTCCTAGTCTTATCCATAATAATACTGAATCAGTAATGATAACTGATAATGTGAATTGTAACTGTAGTCCCTTTCTGGTTTTGACAACTGATGTTATAGTTGTTTTCAGTGTAGGCCAAGAAACATATAGATCCAAAGACTTGCATTGTACCTTTATCTGTTAGAAAAGTCTTCTTTCATAGACCAGATTTGATGAAACCCTGAGAGAACCAGTTTAGCTGTGATTGTTTTGTTTTAAGGATAGAGCATGAATTCTCTCTAAGAGAGAAGGCCGGGCAGTTCTTGACTGCAGAATCCAAATAGGGTGAAGTAATTACCACCTAAAAATGACACATCTAGAAAGAGTCGTTTGTATTATTTTTTATTTTTGTTATATCTCCTGTAATGAGAACGGAATCATGTTGTGGCAGTTTATGTTCTCCTTGCAGATGCTGTCACAAGAGCAAAACATAAAAGTTTAAATGGCTAGCATTGCCCATGAAGATATTTGAATGCTGTTCTTCTTTAACCTTTTATAGACTTAGTATTGTGACTGATGAGGCATTCCAGTAGGCATTCCTCCTCCTTCCCCAAAGTTGTTGGACCTGTACAGGGAGTCAAAGAATGCCAGATAATCAAATGGCAAAGCACAGTAAAGGGCAAAGGTAGTGAAATTTATTGCAGTCTTTCGCTGCAAGTATGGGACTTTTCACATTTCCAGCCTACTGAGGCAAAGGTTGCAGAGCTGAAACCATACCAGGACATGAGGATATTAGATCAATTATGATTTTAATGATAATGGTGAAAATCATAATGAGCCTCAGGCACCTCTTTAAATTGTCTACCTTTAATAGAATAAGCTTAGTGATGCTTCTTTCATGCCATATTTCAGGGTAGAACCTGTCCAGCAAAGCTATCCAAATATTGTTTCTACGTATTCACAATTTTTTTTTCTCTTTTACTATCACCAGCTTCATGATTGTCTTGTTCTCTGTGCTCTCAAATACCTATGCTTTTGTAACATTTTTGAAAATCATTCCCTTCAGGGATAGGTCAGTTTTGATACCAAAAGGATTTCTATCTTAGCAAATTTCGTTTCCATACATTCATGACGCTGGTCCAGAATTAACAGTTTTGAACTCTGTTCCTCCTGATTTATCTGGTTTGCTCGAATTTTGCCTGTTGAATTCAGCTCAAGGTGATTGAGTAGCCACTGTGTTGGGGGGGGGGGTTTGCTTTATACTCCATGACATTACATACATACTTAATTGCTTAATTCTAATATATACTCCAAGCAGAAAGCTATGCAGGAGCAATTATCTCAGTTACTTACTGCATATTGCAGTATACACTGCTTCCAAACACCTTTTTACTCATAAGAAGTGCACAATTCAGGCTCCTGGGAAGCCCCAGGTAGGTCAGATATCTTAGACCATTGTCAAACAATGTGCTAGAAATTATAAAATGTGGCCATATTTGAAATTTAATTTACAAATTACACAAGTACAGAAATAATTATTTACTTTACCTGTTGCCCCTTCAAGAAGTGGAACTGTCTGGAGGCCCTGTCAGACTGGAGTAATTTAAGAATTTGCCTTTTTTTTTCCATCCTAATGGAGAGTGGTAGTGGAGGAAAGCCTTATTTGATGAGTTCTCAGGGAATAAAACCCTATGTCTCCTTGGAAAAAAAAATTAGTTTCTAGTCCAATTAACTAGAAGCACTTTTTAAGACAATAAAATGGCATTTGCTAGTAATTCAGTAACTTATTGCTAAGCTCTGATGCTGTAAATACTTATGACTGCTCATTACTGCAACCTTGCAAGTAAACCTTCTGAGTTCAGCCTCTACAAGGACAAAGTTATACACGAGATGTATATACTAGATGACCTTTAAAGGTCCCTTCCCACCCAAACCATTCTATGATTCTACATGAATAAGCATTTCAAGCATAAAAAGTGTTATTCCAAGACTATGTGAAAGATCAAACGCTCATTGTTCCTGTTCTTTGTAATTGTATTTATTTTTCAATGGAGAGTTATTGATTTCTTTTTTCCTTATTAATCCCTAGAAATGAGAAAGTTTGATACCTTTTAAAATACTGCAAATATACAAAACCTCCTAAGAAACAGAATGGTAGCACAGATTAGATTCAGAAGACACTGCAAAACGTCAAGAGCACCACAACATGACTGGGGAAAAGTCTGAAATACATTGCTATACAATCTACTAAATCAAAACACCCATCCAAAAAGTAAGAGACTGAACCAATTGTACTTGGAAGACATTTTTTCTTTAGCAAAGAGGTTATCTGTTTGTTTTTCCTGTCTAATTTAATGTGTATATATCATGAATGACCTTTCTTTCTTTCCTTTTTTTTTCTCCCTGAAATGCTTTCTCTGAAATGTAATATCAAAACATCTGGTTTATGCTATCGCCTTTTTTATGTTGACTTTCTGCTCTAGGGAGATATTTGTTTTGTAATACAATCTTAATGAATCAACCACTTCTTTTCATACTAGCACACCACCAATGTACCATTGGTGACATTCAACAGATTTGCCTGGGTAGTGATGGGAGTGAGATGAAGCAATAAGAAACTCAAAATGCAGTTGTAAATTTACTATTTTAACTACTATTCCTTTCTTTTTGTAGCTACATTGAAATAACTAAGCGTAATCTTCACTCAGAAAAAAGTCTTCTCAGCTGGTCTACATGCCAATCTAGATATTTAGAATAATATTCTCTTTTCTGCATATAGGTAGGTTTTGGGAAAACATTGGCTAAATATTTTGCAATTCTTGAAATGTGGAAATGTGATTTTGTAGGAAGATACCAGAAAAAAAATCTCAGAGTTAAATATTCATATTTAAAGATGTTATCTTTTGTGATTTTGAGCATCTTCCCTTAGTACTATCTAAATGCTGGAAATTAAACTTGAATCTAACTCAAAAATTAAACTTGAATCTAACTCAAAAAGAAAAAAAATTAAAAAATAGCTATATTTGAGATTGTGGCTTTTTCTATAAAGACATTACAAATCTGAAAAAAAGTTACTTGGAAGCAGGGAGGAATTCAATGTCTGACACCTTATAACTGTCTTGGGATCTGACAATGCTGAGTATTATCATCAGCCTCAATGAGTGCCAGGAACTTTTGTTAGATTTTACTTTTTTTAATATGAACATGTAGCAGTAAGTACATGTTGAAAACAAAGAAATAAGATCAAGAATCTTACCGAACCAAAGTATCTCACTGAATGCATAATTTTGTCATGGCAAGGGAACAACGGGGAGAGTGACTCTCACAGACAGTACTGAGCTCCCTGCCCTGGAACGCACCTCCTGCAAAGTAATAAAGCATACAATCACAGAATAGTCTGAGCTGGAAGGAATTCACAAGAATCATCGAGTCCAAGTCTTAAGTGAAGGCCATAGGGGGATTGAACCATGCACTGTGCCCTAACCAACCAAGCTAGTCACAGAGTCATAAAACTAATTATATATTAATAATAATATTTATCATAATATTAAAACACACATAGAATAAAATGGTTTCACTGATATTTTCATTGTAGCAATCATTTGGTTGATCACTACTTTAGGGAGTACAGCTGAAACAAGCTAGTAGACTTTACTGGTCATTGTGCTTATTTGAAAAAAGACCTTTTGCTCCTGAAAAAATATTCTGCTGTCTTCTGCTTTTAGCAGTGAAGCGTGTACTGACAAACATTTTGTAGTGACAAAGTTTGCACAAAATCTATCATGTTTTTGCAAACCATCTAGATCAGTTATGCATACTATATCATGCTAATAATCACAAACATACCCATATATACTCATACATCTATTGTCTTCAGTAAGATTGTAAGCACTGATAAATGTTTATTGGCTACTACACACTTTGAAGAAAATGTTATAAGAAATTGCATGCATTAACTTACTTATTTTCTTTCTTTATCCTAACAAAAAGAGACTTAAACTCTGAATCTTAGGTGCTACTAATATTTTGCTTTTTGCTCTCCCCCTTCCTTCCTTCCTTCCTTCTTTGCACTTTTTTCAGAGAATTTATCATGTTTTTTAATTAAAATACCAAAAAAGTACCAAAACAAAACAAAAAACCCCTCTTTAACAGAAATTTGATTCTCTAACAACTTCTACTATGAAGCCTATAAAATTATTTAAACCCATGAGCAGTTCCCAGTTCTTTAGAAAAAATTGCCCATATTGAACTTGATAAGTCTCTCCATTTGAGTTCCAGGAGGTTCTAGTAAATGTGTTGAAGTCTGAGGGTCAGATTCTGTGTTCTTTCCTAATAATATGCAGGAGAATATCATGTTTGGCTCTGCTTATTTTGGGAGGTAACAGCAATATGCAACTAACTTGTAAATGGTATCAAGAAAGAAGGTAAAGAAGAAATTTCACTAGTGTTTTGAAAGAAGGAATTGAGTAGCTGGAAGAAAAGATTTAGAACAGAAAAAAAATTTTTTTTGAAGAAAAGTTCCTTCTTATGGAATAAAAAGTCTACAACAGTTCAATCAGGAATCAATAAAATGTATATTTCTCATGTTGAATTATTTTACTTCAGTAAGGTCAAAGAATAAGATAATGAAGTGAGAAAACTTAAATTATTTAGTTCAGCAGTTTCCCACTGACATTTTTCCATTCCAGCACTTGGATTTCAATAAAACTACATTTTTTTCATAGAAAATGTACTGTTCCTCTCACCTTACTTTGTTCTAAAATAGCCCAGATTTGTAGCCTTTCAGGTCATAATGTGTAGTCCTTTATTCTCTCGGGTGTTTGAAAGTGAGTTGGAACTGAAAGGATAAGAAATTATTGGAAGAAGAAGGAATTTGATCTATTAAACTGCCTGTGTTATCAGCAGTGGTGGTTATACTTAGATTGCCTTTCTATACTTTGGGCTTTATTTGTGATATGTTTTTAACTGAAATCTAATGTGCACAGTCACAGGAATTATGAATCCTTTCCATTTTTTGTATAAATAAAATGTGTAAACAAACAGATAACACTTGTTGGTTGCCATCCCTCCCCATCTTCTGGACCTCTGTTGCACCATCTCAAAAAACAGGGGTGAAATGCTTAATTTCTGCAGCTTTGTGTAAACCCTGAAGGCTTGGATAAGGGGCCTAACAATTGGGCTGGTGGAAATGCAATTATTTTACCATGAGACACAATTTCCTGTGATATTCGTTAACTCATTAAGCCAGCTTGTCATTAATTGTCAGAAAAGGCCTGCAGTACTTTGTAGTGGCAACAATGCCAGTCCAGATGCAAGACCAGAGCTCGCTCTCACTAGTAGTAGCATGTGTTTCAAAGGTATAGGCTACATGAAAAAGTATTCTTCACTAGGAAATTGTTTGATACAGCTAAGTATGATGAAATAAAAGCAGAAAAGCTGTGCATGTGGTGGCAGAATGTTTCGCACGCTATGAGTTGCTGTGCCTGTGGAATGCCAGCTGCTGCCGAGCCAGGACACATCTCTGTCCTCTGATATCATGGCCTGTGAGTCACAAACCACAAGGAAGCCTCATGCTCTTTACATGACAAGCCAGAACTGTGAAACAATCTAAATTTCTGCCAAAATATGCTCTGTTAAGCATACTGGCCAAGCTTAAAAAAATAAGAAGAACTGTAAGTAATCTCTGTTAGGTAGCACCAGAATCTGAAGCTTTGCTAGAGCTTTCCAAAGGCTAAGAGCATCATTATTAATAAATCACTGGAAGTACTTATAGTGAAAATCAAAAAGATGAAAGCTCATTATAGAAAATGAACAGCCATTTTCCACTGCTTCTGCGGCAGAATCTTGTTATCTATTTACATACCATTTCTAATATTAATATCACTATGGTAAAATAAATCCCTCCCCACACTTTTACATTTTTAATTACATTTTACTGCACTTGTTCTTTTGTTTACAGTTAGCCAATAAAATATTTATTTATCTTACCTATAGGATGGGTTTTCTGTATTTTAATCAGATTTTCCACATAATCTTTCGCCCCCACCTTCCTTTACTGTCTTTTTTATGATCCTAAACACCACAGGATGTTGTTTCATAGAAAATCTCATTATTTTTTAATGCATGGCTATTTATTAATGTATTGTGTATATAACACACTATGCATTTCTTTGCATTGATGAATACATTTACATCCACTCGAGAATAAGAATTCCCTTAAGGGCCAATCTCACATTTCTCTGGCTACTATGCATCAGATGTTTTCCTGGGCTTTTTGTTATTTCCTTGTGGTTTTTTTTAAGAGGCGCAATGAGATCTGTTCTGATTTGATGAGAAGATCTTTCTACCAGTGGAGTTAGATTATTATTCATTTTCTGAATGTAGACCTGCATGTACTGTGACAGAGATTACCAAACAAGGTAGTCGTATCTCAGCTGTGTTCTAATAGAAATGCTCTGAACTGTTCTTTCTTACTGTGAAATAGGTAAACTGCTCTAACATGAGTGTGATGCCAACACTTGTATTTGACAGCATAAGCACATTTTTCGTGATAACAGCTAGCAAAATATTAAAGAAAATGTTTATCTAAACATCATGCCTTAAGAGAATAAGGTTTTAAAAAAATCCCACCAAAGCCAACGTGAGGTCATTATATGAATTCATCATATGGGAATCAAGTGGAACACATCAGTTTGTCAGAATACAAGGCACTAAATAATTTTCTGCATTTAAGATAACATGCATTGGGTACAGTTACAGATGAGCTCTTTGTACCTCAGTGACTTTAATCAGTTCTGAGAAAATTAATCTTGATGGTTTATTTTTATATTAGGACTTTTTTTCTCTCACATTTCATTCTTCCTCTGATAAAAAATGAGCCAACTGTAATTTTTCTGTCACTTAACTGTAGATTATTTACGAAACTTTGCAGACAAGTGCTACTTCTTTTAATTTTCTGAGAGTAGTTTGGTGTGAATATTTAATAGCTGATATATATTAAGTCAGCTCTCTTAACAGTGATCTGCAGGAACTTTTTACCACAAGAGAATCAGGCACAGATAGCCCTGCATCTCATGGAACTTTTTGAACAGTACTTAATGAATCATCAAGTCTTCAACACACACTGCATACTGTACAGAAATTCAGACTTAAGGCTAGTGAGCAATAACGGGGTCCAAAAGAAAGATAGTGGTTCTAGAGGATTTTTTTCTCTATAACTCAAAATTGCCTTTAAATTTTGGGGTATAAATCTATAGTGTAAATGAAGAATAACATTTTTCCCTTGCTACATGCAGAACTCCCGTGAACATGCAGTGGGATAATATAGCAGTCTGTTCTCTTCTTTTGAGGTAGCTATGAAGGGTTAGGAATAGGGTTCCTCTATTACTGTTTATAAACCAAACCAGTGCACATGTGTAAATACTTTTTTAATCATCTAATGCACTCAGATGACTCCAAACTAGATTTATCCAAGACAAGATGTTATTATTTTCTGTATCTCTGTAACTGCTCTGCATGGAGCCTTTATGGTCTATTGGGTAAATAATACACATTTTTAAAATGATGCAAATACTTCTATACAGGAGAAATCCTAATGTTCTCAATGGAGTAGTTGTGCTGTGTAAATAACATGCAAACTTCAAATTGTCCTCTTACAAATTTATGCATAGTGTATCATATGTTTGGGTTTGTGGGAGATTTTTTTAAAAAAGCTGATCTGTTCCTGATGCATTCCTATATTTTTCAGATGCTTTTAATCCAGTTTAGCTACTGAACACATCCTCATTTCTTCTAAATATATTTATGTATTCCAGAAAAGTTAATATTGTGAACAAGCGCAGTATATAGAAAGTTAGTTTATGACCTAAACCTATACTTATTTCAATTTTTTCAACCCTTGCAAACTGAGAAATACATAACATCACCTTCTCATACAAAGGTATAAGAATGATTACAATATTTTAATGTGGTTCTCTCTAATCAATTTATGCATCTCAGAGAATTATGTGTGGGTAGACTTAATTTGTATTGGCTCATGCTGAAAAGTCCTGGAAACAAAAGTAGATGGAATAGCATTTACACTTTTTTTTTTCCCCTTCCTTTTCCTATAAAATAGTAGTAAGTTATTGTCATCAGCTTAAAGAGGAAAATAAAACAGACTCTTTGTGTATACGAGACTTTGATTCCTCCTCTGCATTTTGGAGGACTGTCTTACTACGATTAGTACACTAATGACTTACCTACAAGGTTGCAATGCTTCAGCACACGTGTCCCATTCCTTCCTTTGCCATCAGAACATTTTCTCAGCTCCTATTCAATATTTTTCTTTCCTACTGTCAGTCTGTTTGCTCTTATTTGAGTAATCTGTTTCCTTTGTTTGTAGTGTTATCTCATTGTCATTTGAGGCCTATTATCCTTCCTTGAATTTTCACTTTTCTAAGGAAGGCTCATCGAATTCCTCCAGCACTGGTAGCAGCAAACTCTTCAGCAGCTTCTGTGTTTGAAGAGAAACAGGTTTGCTGAAGATGGGGGTTGAGTGAAACCAAAACCTTTTATATGAAAATATAGGCTCTAATTGACCGACAGAGGTATGGTATCATCCCCCCAGTCTGAAGTGGTTTAGCAACACTGTTAATTTTCCCCTTGCAGGGTCTCCTCTCTTGAAACCTGTAACAGGAAAATCATATGATGCAACACACAGGCATCAGAGATTCACAAGGCTGCTCCTTTTTTTCCTTTCCCTTTTTGTAAAATTAGAATAATTTGGGGTTTTTAGAGTTTATTAGCATGGTGGGTTTTTTTCATTTATTATCAAGATGTTTCCTTCTAAGCCAGTATTTACTGTGGCTAATAACTGATTTATTAGAGCTGCTGTGGGCTAGATATTTTATCAGGATGAGTAACTATCAAATGAGAAATTACACACTGGTAACATTGAGCTTCTTAAGGATTTGTAAAGATTATTGTTGAGTAAATAAACATTTACAGCAACCATGTCGATGTCTCTGAAATATCTGGGGAAAGTTAATCTGACATAGAAATGCATTGTGACATAAACTATCTCCTTAGGAAGAAAAGTATTGTTTAGACTATGATCTGAAAATTATTTTTATATTCAGGGCGCTAAGCAGCAACAGACAGAAGAACAGAACTGAAGAAGATGGGCACCTATTGGAGTTTTCAAAATGAATAACCTGGACCCAACATTCCTGTTCCCGTCAACAGCACAAATATTTCAGGAAATATAAATTGTGCATGTGTTTCTGTAGCTAAGTTTCTAATTTTTACAGATTATTTTTTAATTATGTGCTTAGTCTGATTTCACAATTATTCTGCATGAACATTTCCTATTGAGTTCAATCAGAGTGTATATGATGGGTCAATAACAGGATAGGGATTATTAGTCACTATTACACATACACACAGACATATTTGCCCATGCAAATAATTGGATATATCCAAATAACTAGTGAGGTTGAAAATTATTGCCATTTGCTTAGTCTGAATGTCATGGCATTAGTGTGCATTGTTCCAAACAATATGTGAATTGTGCCAAGTGAATAACAAAACCTTGCTCCAAGACAAATTGAAAGGCACAAGCAGGTAACTATAAAGTACACTGCAGAACAAAATAGTATCTCATCTTCACTGTGGCAGTGCCTCAAGTATGAGTAGATTTTAGAAATTTTTCGAGAAGAGAAAGATAACTTTGCATACCTTAACGAAAAACCTGGTACATATTTTCATGCCTGTAATATTAATAATGAAGTAAGAGATCTTCAAGAAAATTATCTTGACTGTGGAGACAAGTTGAACAGAATAAAACTATTTCCTGCATGATGCAAGATCACCCCTCTTCCAAGGCAATCTCACAAAATTATAATGTTATTATAACCATTATAACCATGGTTACAGCATAGTCTTTAAACTGGAAGATGGATGGGCGTAACTAAGTAGACATAGCAAAAATTTTGGCATTTCATACGTTGTGTGATATTTAAATTTCTGTCTCTTGATGTGCCTAGAGCACAGTAAAACTTGACCTGTTCTTAGATATTGAATCCAGGTATATTTACCATAAAAATTCACAATCTAATGAAGGCAGACTTTAGACAGATATAGTAAATAATTGCATGAGGTCCCATAATCCAGTGGTCACCACTGAGTTTGACCAGACTTTCATCTCTGCAACCCACTTGTTAGTGCCACATAGAATCTCATGAACCCAAATATCTCCACAGGTGAGAAAGAGATAGGTTAGTTTAGGGGATAAGTACTTTCACCTATGTGGAACACTGAGTTGAAGATGATATAAATTACTCTGCAGAGGAACCTTTTCTTCTGCATTATAGATAAAAGAGGTCTAGAAGACTAAATGGTCTGGACGTATTTATATGTCTATGGTTATGTCTGGGGTTTTATCAGCTAAATCTAGTCCTGATTATCTTTTCTCATGGTCCAGTTGACTTGTTCAGCCACTATTATTTCATCTAATTTACCCAGTCTTGTCCAATATTTCCTTTTACAGAGCAGCTTACTCCCATTTTTCAGTGAAAAAACAGGTACATCTGCAGCAGGAGGAGTTGCTATGTGATCCTTGAAGACTTGAATGTCTTACAACTTCTTACAGATTCCTCTCATAATTTCATTCTATTCATCTAATATTGTTGATGTGCTAAAAGGACCCCAAATTCTGTATGAACTTGCCCTATTTGCTGGCCCAATCTCTCTTATGGAGGTTGCTCTGGTGGGCATACTCAAAACAGTTTTTCCTAGAGATTAAATTATGGTTTCCCTTGTCAAAATGAAGATCTGGAACCTGGTTTCTACTCCTATTAATTTCTGTCTCTTTGTTATTCTTTACTCTTAAGTACAGAAAGTTGAATATAAAGGTGGGAAAAATTGGGCTCTAGCATCACTTTTCACACTCGGTTGGCTCAGTAATGATTATTCTACACAGAATAGAATCTTCAGTAGAACATATGGAGAATTAATTTTTACTAGTATTTAGTAGTTTAGTAGTTTAGTAGTTTAACAATCTCTACCTGAAACATTTCTGTGGGACATGTGGATTCAAATTGCCTGAGACAGAGGAAGAAACTTAATGCAAATCTCTCACATCCTGTATGAGAAATCTAAGCATGGGCTGAAAGGGAATTTCAGCTATTTTGTTTCTATACCTGGAGGGGCAGAGGTAGGCAGGGGAAGTCAGAAAAAAAACAACATTAGATCAGAGCATTGATGTGCCTGAACATGGGAATGAAAATATAATTATTCACAAGCTTCAGTTAGTTCAAAAGCTACCTTCCTGCCATCTACTCTTATTGCCCTTTTGCTTTCATCAATAGCCGATTTGAGGTACTATCACGAATCCAGATAAAAGTTACTATGTCCTTTTCCTCAACTCAAATTGCATGTGGTACCACTGGTTAATGAAGACCGTGGTCCCACTGCAGTTAAGACAAGAATTCTGATCTTTTGAAGTGGGCTTACTTGAATTTGGCCCTCTCCCCACCAAAAGAAAGAATTTGATTAAAACAAACAAGCAAATAAACAGAAGCAGTAAAACCCCTCCCCAGCTAATCATCTTTTTAAATAGTTTCATGGTACAATGAAATAAACAATCCATGTAAAAGAAACAGTTCTATATGTTAAATACATATTGTATTTGCACAAACACAAGAACACACACCTCTACTATCAAAGAACACAGAACAGCTGCCTGTTCTGACAGTTTTTGTTTCCTTACATTCAGGGTATTCATATATTGGATGTATGACTGGTCTGGAATATTTAGGTTTTGTTTTAGAAAGAACAGTACTTTCTAGATTTTAGCTGTATTTATTTTTGAAGTAATTATAACCTTTGCAGTGAAAGTGTATTTAAGGAAAAAACCAAACATCCTTCTGTTATTTTCAATCATAATAAATTTTATAGGAATTTAATCTCAAACTTTTCATGCTTTCTTTCCATTTATCAGTGGAATCATTTAAAACTTGATCCAAAGTTCTTCTGAAGTTTATTTTTCTAAAGAGTTCAATGCAAAAAGAGTTTTATTTTTGCATACCTCATTTCCTTTAAAATGTGTAGCAATTTTAATTCACCAATAGTACGCTTGGGTAACTCTAGTCTTTTGACTAAAAATTAGAAAAGGTTATGGACTGTTCTTTAAGTATCTTAATCCCATTTGTAAATGTATAATTAGAGACAAATTTATTTCTGGATATCAGTTCTCATCTCCACAGCTGAAATTTCAACTTTCAATTTTGGAATGTGAAATAATTTTTTAAAAATCAAGCTTTTCATATGTGGATGTGAGAAGATCTCTGAATTCCTTTCACAGACCAAGAATAAAGTAGTTAGCCTTCTTCTCCAGCTAGTGAAAGGATCATAATTTCTCTCTCAGAAGGGGAGGATTTTATGTTAGCTACTCAAGCTACGGTAAAATACTGGATTATGCCAAACACAAATAAAATACTAAGCATTACTAAATAAGCAGTGAAAGTGTATGACCCACTGTATAAGGCATGATGTGAAGATACTTTGAAGTGATCTGTGTACAAAGCTGAAAAGAGAGAAGGTTCAGTTTTCAGGCAAATGCACATATGCCCATGATTCACCATTTTAGGTGGCATTATCCACCTAAAGAGGTATCGTGGGCTATGTCACCTGATGGAAAAGTAATATCCATATTTCACAGAACCTGCAACGATGTTACAAAAAGACCAATTACTTCAAGAGGGGTTTGTAAGTGTTTTCACTTCTGCTAAACACTCAAATCCTAAAATGATGTTATATGCACTGGTTCTGAGACGTTGCTGCCTATGGTTGAAAGTGTTTATTCTCCCATATGATAACTTTCAAGCATGCCTTAGAGATTCTTCTCCAGTCCCCAAACGCTGAGGTCTAACTAACACATTAACTCTATTTGACACACACTCTACAATTACTTTTTGTGTCCCTAATGATGCGGAAGGACTTACAAATATATTGTTTTTTGAGCCTAGTGCATGGAAAAACTCCTGTGATCTACTGCATTTTGGCTTTATTGCCTTGCTCTGTGTATTATTTCATGTCCTGAAATTGGGAATCTCTCCCTACTCTAAGTTTAAAGGCAGAAATGAGAAGTGCTTTGTTATCAGTGATATATGCTAAAATAACAGATGGAGAGATATGAGGAAATTTTATTCTCATTATCTTTATGATGTAAATGATTCTCTTGACAAAACCTTTTCATTTGATGTGAAATTAAAAATGCATAACCCATGAAAACTGTAAGGAATTTTCAGGGAAAAAAAAACCCCACAAAACACTGAAAAGTATTTTACGTTATTCTTGTTTGTGCAATTCTAGACAAACAGTAAAAAAAAATCCTTTATAAAAATTCTTTGGCCCTGCTTTTTGCCATCTGAATGGTCATGGTTGATTGGAAAATCAATGAAGTGCTGTGAGAATTGCACCTCACTGTTGCAGAAAAGCCACACAAAAATCCAACTTTTCACATGAGATGAAGATTGCCTTTGGTTCATTTACTCTCTTAAGACACATTAAAATCAAATCTATCACCCCATTTGGCCATCTGTCAATTCTCACTACACAGTAAATGAGTGGACTTTGTTCCTTGATCACCAGAATTGGAGGATGTTTTGTTGTTGTAATAAATGGTTGTAGGCCTCAGAGGCAGAAATAAATCAATGCAATTTATAAAGTTGGGGTGAAAATGTTAGATGCAGTTTTCTAAACTACAGAGAATTATATATGGATGACTTGCAACAAATAAAGCACAGTTTTAGCAGCTTACAAAAATAAATAATAAGGATGAAAGAAATTAATGTGTAGTCCTTTATTTTGGGACCTTTTAAAACTCAGAATAACAACAAGAGTAAGTTTCACATCAAAGATGCAACTACCTATACATTTCATTTTATCTGGTCAGGCAACAAATAAGAGAGTTCCTTCTCTTAACCAAAACCTGGTTTTCTAATTACAATTTACACTAATGAGTAAAAGCACATTTCCTACTTCTTGCTCCATAACTGTCCTGTTGCTTATATCCAGAATAATTATTTTCTAGAACAGAGTATAAATTTCACTGGAAATTTAACTTTCGAGAAGTAATTTATGTTGAATTGGAGTGCTTCTGGAATCGATCAGTTGTGTTGGGCTGGTGCTACCAGAGTTCAGGTGCTCCAGCCATTAAAAGCCTGGTCTTGGGCTCCAGTCACCATAGCATCTTTTACCACACCATCATTTGCATTCTATTGTTTGTTGGTTGTCAGCAGTCTTGTAAAACTCAACTATCTTGTAGGTAATTAGCTAAAAAAAAAAAAAAATAAAAAGTATGAAAATACAGAGACTAAACATCTGGCAACAGCCATTAAAGAAGCCATCAACTCAATTTCCCAGCAGAATACATTAGTACAACAAAGTTATTCAGGAGAATAAACCATCAGTTCCCAAATGGTGGTCTGAGGCAACAAATGGTCTTCAGTGTGTTGCAGAACAATGCCACCTTTGTATTGTTTTGGATTAACAGTATGATGGCAAGCGTGCATAGTGCAAAGAGTTTGAGAATCATTGAAATAAACTATCAAAGTCACAGGTCCAAAACAAACTGCTGCAATAGTGTATGCAGATTATTTTTCTTTAGCTCATGAATTTGCAGAAAAAAATTTAGTCTAATTGTTTGGTAATACATGTAAGTACTCCCATATAATTTCCCAAAAAATTCTTTCTTCTTTTTTTTTTTTTTTTTTTTTTTTTTTTTTTTTTTTTTTTTTTTTTTTTTTTTTTTTTTTTTTTTTTTTTTTTTTTTTTTTTTTTTTTAATGGAAATGGAAATGTAGGAATTGCATTGTATGGAGCACTCAGTTTCCAAATATAATTCTGCGTGAACTAATTGCCAGTGTACAGATTTTTGAATGTTGCAGATTATACATATACTGATGAGTCCAGTGACTTCTTATGCTAGAATCTAATTATCTTGCTTATATAGACTTCTCTTATAAAGCGATACCAGTGCAAGTACTGACTCAAGATGCTTTCTGCAGAAGTCACAGTGGTTAAAGTGTAATATAGAAGTTTATTAGTTCCAGCTTTAGAGATAATTAAAATGCTTGCTCCAGTTTATTAAGGCAGTTAGTGTTCAGCAGAGGCAGCTTTTCAAAGTATTTAAATCTTCTTGGAAAGATTCTGCACATGATACCAGATTCCAGGTGATCAGACTGTGGCTGACCTGCCACCCATATGCAAGATAGCAAGTTAAAAGCAAGCTGTGACGTAAGTGTAAGTCTAGACTATGCAGTTAATCCAAATTGAATGGGATTTTCAGTCCAGTCCCATATTACACACACTGCTATAGGTGTTTAGAGGTTTTTTAAGCATGGTTTTACTCTCACATAGCTGAACTACATTCTAATCATGCCTGTGAAGGACCTCATAGTAAAAAAAGTAATTAGGTGCTGGTAGTCTCCCAGAAATTTTTCTGTGGTTTTCATAGTAGGGGAACAGCTTTGCAGAGTGAATTTATTGTTAGGAATTCTTGAGCATCTCTGTGTAAGGAGCCAAGAAACGTGTCCCCAGACATACACAAGTAAATGTAAAAAGGAGTGCGCAACAATGTAGTTTGAACTCCTTTGGAGACAATGTTCCTTAGAAAAGATGCTGATTACTTGGGCTAGGCAGGTGGTCTGTAACTAGCTTTCAGTGTGAGATTTAAAAGTGAAAGGCAGCACTAGCCCTTGGTGAAAACCATTTTGAAAATCTTTATACTACCCTACTGTTCAGTACATCCACATGTGATAGAAAAGAGTCCTTGTAATGAAGAAGCAGAAATGTGACATCAAAGCTAAAGAGCAACAGCACAGAGCTTGTTTGAGAAAAATGAACTTTACCCTGTTTGGTAGCCTGCTATTGTATTACTTAAATTGTTGCTTTTATTCTTTGGAAGTATCATATATAAAAAAAAAAGTTTGACCAACAGTCTTCAAGAAACAGCTTTTGTTCAGAGTGCTCGCAGCATTTTATTGACAGGAGTTCAGTCAAAAGGAAGACCAATGAAAAAAATAATAAAGTACTGACTTTATTTTGTAAAACTATCAGCTATTTTTCTTCTTTCACTTGGGCCCAGATTTTTAACATGATCAGTCTTCCTACTAGTCTAGCACAGAGGTGGCTATTTTTTCTGTTGCTTCTCTGTCAGTTAGAATATAGCAGGGCAGAAGTTGTGACCCTATCACTGGACATATTTTACTGTCTATATAAACTTGGAAAGCTTTCATTGTTTATTGTTTTTTGGTGCACCAAGAACAGGTGGGAAGGGTAAAAGGCATCATCCTACAGAGGACTCCACTCCATTAAATTATGGAACTGGATTTTTTGGTTTGTAATTCGGTCTCATTGCAACACCGGAATGGTTGCAAACAAGAGTCTCCATTTGTTCCCAGCATTTCCCTTAAATTTTTATTTACTTGCTGATTACTTTTTCTGTTGATTCTAATTTTGACACAGAGTCTGAAAATCCATATTGTGACACTACTTACTTGACTCCCTGGGAGAAAGCAATGAGCTGCTCATGAGAACTTAGTTTCAATGGTGTTAATGTCACAAAGGAACCAGGCATTACATTTATCACTGCCATCCTGCAATGGTACTCCAGAAAAAAGAGGAAAGAAGCAGAAAATCATAGTAGTCAGTAAAAGCAACACAGAAGGACACAGTGGAATCCTTTCTACTGAAAACTGTTGTCTAGCTCTGAACAGACCAATATAAACTCACACAGGCCCATTGCAGTGATCAAAAAAGCAGGAGTCAGGGTAAACATAAAAGTACCTCTACTACAATTCTACTTGCTCAGATTACCTTGACAATGTTTTCAAAATATTTTGCTTTCTTTTTACATATTGGAGAGGGAAATTGATGTTAAGGGGCCATTTTTACATCACCAGCATATTTCATATGAAATATGTGGAGCCCAGTTGAATACTAACACATCATTAAATTTACTTTTCTCTTCTGCGTGTCATGGATATGCTATTTCAGACTTATGTTTCTGTGCCATTTCCTCAGTTGGTGTCAAATCTCCACAAATTAGCTATTGTGATGCAGGTATACAACACAGACAATCCTCATTTATGTATTGGGTTCATGTTACAGTGGTAGATTTCTTACCTGAAATCTGTTTGGAAAAGAATTGCTTAAACTTGGGCAGGAAATTTCAGTTAGGGTAATGGCTAAGGCCACTGAGTTACTAACAGGAGACAGCTTTAGAGGGATTATTTGTAATAATAATTTTTGGGTTTCAACCTAAATGAGTCAATCATTCTAATTGTGTCACAGACCAGCATCAAGTTGGTACTTGGTGTGCAGTTTCCCATAGCACTCTGAGAGCAGTGACGTTGGCAAGGTACTTCTTCAGTAAATAATAAATGGGCTTCATCCAGAACCCAAGCATTACAATTCTTGTTCTTCCCAGTGGAATTTGGCAAATAGCAACTATTACAGTTTGAAAAAATTTCTATTTAAAGGAGCCTAAAAATAAGATGAAACAACAACATTGCATATTAACTGTGATTATGGTAATAGAATTAGCCAAGGTTGCTTAATTTGGAAGTCACTAAGGCAGGATGTGTTAAACTGACATAGTAAAAAAAAAAAAAAAATGGTGTTACAAATTTTCATTTTCAAAATCAAAGCCAAATGATGGAAATTGAAAGTAAAAAAAAAGAAACTGTAGTGACTACTAAGAGGAAATTTCGTATTTCGATATTATGTCATTGCATATCATAAAGTTTGGAGCAATACAAAAAAGTTGTCATAAAAGTTCTTTCCACTGGACACAACCACTTGGTTTCGTAATGAGTGAGTAATGCACGGATGGCTTTCCAGAAAAAATACTTTTTCCTCATCTAACCAAAAGTGCTGGGATTACCAGATGGTTGGAGTGATAAACAAAAAGAAGTAAAACATTCACAGTGTTCATTTCTGTGTTTGTGAAGTCATTCTATTATCATTCTATTATACCTTAGTTTTCCTCCATGTGTAATGAAGTAATATAGTGACATCTGCCCTTTTCCAAGCATATTAAACCAATTCTCATATTTTTAAGCACTGGTGTCCAGCCTTTCACATGCTAAAATCCACCAGGAATTTCCTTTCAAGCAGAAAATACAAAATACATTCTTCTTACTGGCCATTGTCTAGGCAGCATGGTGATTTGTTCCTTTGCAGATATTAGTACTCACAGGAAGAGGAGAATGGAATTTTTTTAAAATTGCCATTGAGCTCCGGCTCTTGGAAAACTGCACAGAGCATCAAATCAAACACCAAGCATGGAACAACCCAACACAATTGGAAATCACTAAGTCATAGAATATCAAAGTTAGAAGGGACCCATAAATCACGACACAGCCATACAGATTTTGTCTAATTGTCTGCATGAAACTTTGAATATTTAGGCCACTGTAACTTGTCTGACTTATGATGTAACTTGAGAACATATAATGTTATTTCTTTCACTCTTACCAGATCTGGACTAACACATTTATATATATATATATATATATATATATATGAGAAACTTTGCATGAAAAATGCCTTTTATACTGAAAAATAATAATGTACAATATTTAGTCCTTTGAGCTTTGAATTTTTTGAATTGCAATAATTTTTCCAAGTTTTTGGTTACTAAAAGCAGGTGAGGGAAAAGCATCTTCTAACAATGACAATTTAAATGCTAATTAACTACAGCATTGGCAGCTAACATGGGCCTGTTGTGGTTCAGTGGGAAAGGATAAACCTTTAACTTCTGAAGGAAATTTTCTTTTTTATCCACTTCCCTGCAACTTTTATTGGATTACAGTGCATCTTCATAACTTCTTACTTTTATTATTACATCTGACATTCCACCCTTTTGTAGGACTACAAGAAAGATATTTGTCTGGAATTTCCTACACAGCTCAATTACAGGCACATGTCAGCGACAGAAGAGACATGAATTCACCCTCGAGTGTTGTGTAGCCTTATTTGGAAAAGGCTATAGGCTGCCAAAATCCATCCCAACACTTAAACACAAGTACTGTTCATTTGAGCTGGTTCCCACAATGTCCCTGTACATGTAGGATCTGTATGTGCTACTGTATATGTAGGAACTTGGAAACTGCTACAGAAGTGGACAGGTCAGCATGGTTTTATTTGTCAAAGTTAAAATAAACACAGGATTCTGGTATCAAGGGGTTTTTTTGTCTGCCTATATTATTATTATTATTATTATTATTATTATTATTATTATTATTATTATTATTATTATTATTATTATTATTTCTAGTGTATTGACAATCCTAAAAATGAAAATGTACTGAAAAATTATTTGCAGGGCTGTAAGCTTAAAAAAACCAAACCAAACCAAACCAAAACAAACAAAAAATCCTGTCAGCTTTGGAATGTGGAAGCATTTTCAGCTGCTGCAGAGTTAATGCAGCTGCCAGGGTGTGACACAGCAACTGTGTGCCAAGCACTGCCTTCCCCGCTGTGTTTCTATGGGTTGAGCTGTACATAAAACAAGGGCACTGTGGGTCAAAGATGACAAAAAACCAGCAATAACCCTCGAGGGACAGAGTCTTACCTGAGGATGCAGGAGGGTAAGACACAAGTCAAAATTTCTTCGTAAGAAAACACTTCCATTTTGTTTCACTTTGGGCAAATTAGATCTTTTATCATGGTAAACATTTCTGTTGTGGAAACTGCAATTTCCATAGAACATTTTAAGAGAAGATTTCCAACCAGTTTCAGCAGGATGAAAGCTTTCACCTGATGAAACAGTATGTGTAAGGATGACAGTCGGTGTGAGTGGGAATCACAGTAATAACCTGACCAATTGTAGAATCACAGAATCATTAAGGTTGGAAAAGACCTCCAAGATCCTAAAGTCTAACTATTAACCCAGCACCACCGTTCTCAGCACTAAACCATGTCTCCAAGTGCCACATTAACATGCCTTCTGAACACTTCTAGGGTTTGTGATTCCACAAAGGGACACCCAGATTGCCAAATGGCGTCCCAACAAGGCAGTCAGTGCTGGTGTGTCAGCCAGCTGCTGACTATGTTGCACTGCACCTCCACACACTAGGAGACAAACATAAGACAATCTTCATTTCCAAGGTGAGATAAGATGATGAGAAAAGGAGGAGCTGGTTGCTCTCAGCAGCTGTCTAGGACTGGAAAAACCCACAACAGTAGCAGCAGCAGATGATGGTAGAGTCCCTGCTGGTGACACCATGGCGCCATTACAACTTTTCAGGCAGGCAGTGCTAAGTGGCAGCCTCCATGCCTCTCACACATTAGGGAGGCTGAAGTAGCAGCTTTCATTCCTCTCTTCTGTGACTTGGCAAGCTGGCATTATAGCTGATGAAAAATGAATCAAGTCCTGGGGATGTGATGAGAATTGACTGTGCTGCACACTTGTTAGTGTTTGTGCTTTGCTGCTTGGATACTTTTATTGATGAAGTGAAGTACTGCATACTATTAAATTATCATTTCATGCTACTTATGATAATAGGCAGAAGAGCATGGCAGATTATTATTACTTTCATTTATAACTGATTAATGTGTACTGTTGATAGCATGCATTCCTCTCTTAAGGAGAGTGGAGAGGTGCGAGATTTCAATTTGAAAGATTTTGTTATGTCCCTTTATATACTTAGATTCTGCAAAAAGAAAAAGAAGAAAAGCAGAGAAAAGAGGATTGAATGAAAAGACAGGGATAGCTGTGTTAAACTAGCTGAGATGATGTCATAATAATAACTGTTCTATGTCTCTATGCATATGGTGCTGAGCAGAATGCACTGAATCCCCTTAACAGTTATGTCTTTATGTGTGCAGTCCTCCTACAGTTAATAATCTATTGTACCTGCTCTTTGAGACACCTTGCTATTGAGTGCATTACTAAATAGCACAATATGTAGCCATTTAATGAGGCTGCATAATTCTATTATGTCTTCATACTATTTATTCACCAGCTGCATATTTTCCACTTCTACCACAGATAAAGTTAACAAAATTAATTCTGCCCTCAGTAGTTGGTAATCCTGTCATCTGTGTGTTTGTGACATTCATTTGACGGAGATCTACACGTCCCCATCCTGAGGTTTGTATGTGTCATACTGTACTTGAGGTAGTAGAAGCAGCAAAATAATTACTCAAGGAGTGCTACATAGAATACAAAATACTGTACAGAATAGCCACAAAATTCTACCTTACTTGCCATAATATTGATTTGCACAAAGAGTGAAAGGAGTTTTTCTCCTTTTAACTACATGCCAAACCAAAAGTTAGGGCCTGTTGTACACTAGGTGAAGACTCTTGTATCATGGTAGAAGGGAAAGTGAGAAGCACCAAAGACAGAGCAAGTTTTCTGCACAAGTGCTGCAGCACTACCACAGGAGCACACTGAATGAACCTGCTAATTGCTGAAACTAGTACATTAGATCATATAAAGCATATAAATTCTTTTTACTTCCTTTCACATTCTTTGAACCCTTCTAGTATCATTCTTCTCTACTAGCCTATGAAACTCAGACTTTAAAACTTAATTAAATTTTTTTTACAATTGTGTTGAATAATTATGGCAGACGTATTTAACTGTCATATGAATAGTATATACACACACACATCATTACATGAACACTGCCACAATGTGATGCTCGTATTATGGACTGAACACAGATGATCAAAGAGGAAAACTGAAGGTCTGTTGAGGATGAAAATGAGAATGGCAATCTGATTGTCTCTCTACATTTGGCATGGAGACGTCTACTGTCCAGCAAAGTATTTCTCAAGGAAACTGAATCTAGTAAACCAGAGCAAGAGAAAAAATTAAGATAAAATACTAAATTACTGTTGAGGGTATTTTTATGGTATTTCACTGAACTGGTCTTTTGCCATCAGATTTCCATAGTGGGCGCAAAGCATTCATTTCCGTAATGATATACTGCGACAGGACAGAAAAGCATATATCCAGAAATGGACAGATAATTTTTGAAAGTGGCAGAGAAAAATTTATTTGGATCTGTTTAAATTCAGACTTCCGCTGCTGAAACCATAGCTTTAATACAACTTAAGTTGCTCATCACACAGATATGGTGCTATCCCTTATTTCCTGTCCCTCATGGATTGAGTTTGAATGCTAACAAATTGCTGTATATAGTCTTAAGATTTACTTAGGAACCATGAAACAGTGTCCTTTGACCTCTGCCACACATTTATGAGCACAGACAGTCTTTCTAAAGGTCTAAGATGGAGGATCCAGCTGCTTCAGGCCCACAGAGCAGTGCTAATAGACCAGAGCTTAAAACCATCCCACCCCCCAAAAAGCCAGAAAATATCACTCATGACATAAAGATTATTGGCAATCCCATAGAGTTACACTCTGTTTCTCAAGGACAACTAAAACTCAGGGACACAAGCTTTAAAAGCGTCTTTGAAAATTATCCTTCTGCTTTAACTGACTGAAAAATTTTGTTGAACCAGAAAAAAACCCTAAACTTAAAACCTGCAAAGCCAACCAGAGTGCCTCTTTCTCTTCTGCAGTGTCTGTCTCTTGATTTTACAGTTTCCATTTTGAGTGACCAGTCTTGAAACTGAAATTAAACATTGAGCTCCAAAATCTCTCTTATCACTGTCAGTCTCTGAGAGCAATATTCTCCTTTTCAGTGTGTGAGAAGCTGAGAGTTGTATCCCCTCTTTACTAAATGTGCAGGACAGTGCTGCCCACAGGGGAGGCTACCATGCTTGCTGCAGCAATAGGGAAGAACTGGGTGGAAACAATTCTTTGAAATGTGAGTTTCTACCAGGCAGCACATCCATAACAGTGACATTATTACACCAAAATACTAGGTCTAGCTGGCTGGCAGATGCCAGGGCACAGTGGCATGTGGGGCTACAGAGCAAGAGAGATATCTGTATAGTGCTATAAATGAATGATGAATCTGCATCTTTGAGGGGAAAATGTGAGGGTTTGCTCTTGATGTACTTGTGTATACTTTGTGTCTTATAAAATCTTCATTAATAAACATGTGTTAATCCAGTCCTCCTGATAAGAGAATTTCAGGTCAGTTCTCAATAGAAAGTTTTGGAGAAAATCAAAACTCACCTTCAGCATGACCATCCCACATTCACATTCAAATAGAAACCAACTATTTAATAGTCTTCTGTTTTCTCTGACCTAGAATAAGAGAGGTACAGACATGAAAAGAGGTGTACTCCATGTCACCATTTTGGATGAGTTTATTGGATTTACATATTGTCATATGAGAAATTCTGGAAATCAAAATGTAAATGCTGTTGCTTCCCTCTACTTACATCCACAGTAATTATTCCATCAAGAAGTCAGCGTAGTCATAACCAGCCTCTAGACGTTCACAAACCATTGCAGCTAAATCCTAATTCAGCCTATTCAGGCTCCTTTTACACAACATCTATTAATTATTTCCTTATTTTAAATGAAATAGAAACAGGAAATTGTGTTGTGGAGGCAAGAAGTGGATCATGACAAACTTAATGCTGTCCAACAGTTATGTATTGTTTATGTAATTGGCTAACCTCAGTTCCTGTTACAGCTTTTACCGTTTTGGTTCTGTCACACAAAACAGCACCACTAGAAAAACAACCCTGGCACCACATGAAACAGTGGAGTAAATGTTTAAGTACCACACAGCGTGTGCAAATACACCAAGAAAAAACTTCACTTAATCAAATTACTGACATATGGACATAAGAATTATTAACTTCTGCATTCTGACAGCTGTCCAGTTACTACATTTCCAAGGAAATAACCCAGATTTAGTGAATTACCTAAACATTATGCATAATTTTAGACACACAATCTTTGTGGTCTCTTTGAGTTATGAATGAATTTTAAACTTAGGAAAAAATTGAAGTTAATTTCTAAATCTTAGTCATCTTCTTCTCTCAGATGCTATCACCCAACCATGACTGTCCTTAGGAAAATAAAGTAGCCATTGTGGAGCAGTGAAAATTACTCTTGACAAGTCCTTGACTAGAAGGATGATGGTGTAAAGAAGTTAAAAAGGAATAACTTCTAGACTGAGTGAGAGATTGGGAGGACTCTGTGAAAAAGTATTTCTCACTAAGATAACTTTGAGAAAATTGCACTATAAGAAGAGCACAGGGGTTCCCTTTAAGCTAAAGAGACAATTAATATGTCTATCTTGTTTAAACTAGGTGAAAATCTGAGATTTGTACAACATAAATGAGGGAAGCATATGGCACTTGCTTGGTAATTTAAAGGGTAATTTGGTTAAGAAATTGAGAGTAGTTCAGACCACAGTTCTATTATGTAATATCAATGCAAAGCAGAGCCCACCCCAGATAATCAGGTCCTATTTTTCTGACACTTTTTAATACTTCATAATTCATTTTTCTTATTTCTCACACTTCCTAGTTGTGGTTTTAAAATATGTTCAACCTTTTTTTTAACATTGGAAACAATATTTTATTAATTTTTTTCTAAAAAAAGAGATTCTAGGGTTAGCCTATACAAAGGAAAGATGAGGAAGCTTTTTCTGGTCTGTTTCAATCAGGAGATAGTTTAAGCAAAGAACAAATAGTTATCCTATTCTGAAAAATATTTTGAGTTTTACTATTTACTATTACATACCCACAAGACAAAAGCTTTCACAGCATATAGGATTTTTGCCTGTGAAAAACTAGACTTGGAACCACCCCAGAAGAATCAGTAAGATTGCACTGGGATATCTATAAAACTCTTCTCTAAAATGGGCAGAGCAAGGACTTCTCAGTATTAAATGAAAAATTGTGCAGGTTGATTCTATTTTGAGCCTACTTTTTTAAGCATTTAATGAGAAATATGTACTTGAATTCCCACTGAAACTTTAGTTAGAACTGGTAAGAATCTATGTGTTTTCTGATGTGCAACTGTTTGCATTAGTAACTCTTCGACCTCAGACAGAACCAGAGTGCATCCAGAAAGATATTGATTGCCTTCTCACTTAGGTCAGTGTAATTTTTATTTCATTTTAGAACCAGTGTAAGCCAAAGGAAATAAATGCCTATTGATGTTATATGCATAATGATACACATCTGATTCCCCAGAATCTCTAAGTACTTGCCTAACTTGAAGATCATGAGTAGTTCCAAGGGAATCATGTATTTGAATGTTGAATTCAGCCAGGAACCTTGTATCACATAAAAGTTTTTCGTACTCTGCTGGATAATCCATGATTTAGTAAGTTACATGAGTCCACACTTAAATATCTCTCTTTGTGCAAAATTGTGCAAACATACTTATATTCAGAACAAATTTTAGGAACTTATTGAATTTAGGTCCCAAATATGCAGATTTATGCAAGGATTTTTGACTTCTGACAGGTCCATTCTGCAGTCTTCAGAGAAAGCTGAAACTTTATGAAAGCTGAATTTATGCTTTGCTGATGTGGCTAGGCATTTCTAGGGATATGGGTGATTTTACTTTAGTGGTATGCTGCCATTAAGCCAGAATCAGCCCAAAAAGGTGGTTGAGAATCGTGTATGTATACACATATGAATATGCAGAGGAGGAACCCCACATGATGTTCCTAAGGGGTTTTCCTGACCAGAAATATTTGCCGTATGTAGGTATAAGGCAAATTCGCTTTTGTCTTTTAAAGACAAACAAAGAGTCAATGTTATTACTTGAGAATTAAAACCATCCAGAGTATTTCTCATGGTAAAAATTGTAAGCTACTTAAGAGTTAAAAGTTATGGATCGTAACCTTTGAAACTTTCCCCAAAGCTGCACAACTACTGATGGGGTGACATGAAAAGCCATTTCCCTTATAATGAGATACCAAGCAGATCTGTCTTCTTTTAAAACCTGGCATTTAAAAATACATTTACCTCTATTATGTTCTGGCCTAACCTGCACAGGCTATTTCTTGTGACATATTACCAGAGCAGATGTTTTAGACAACCTGCTGGCATAACTGCAAAGAATGAACAATGTTTTTTCTTTCCTTTTTTTTTTTTTTTTTTGGACAAACTATTGCAAAAGTTTATTTTCCAGTATTTTAACACAGGTTTATCCAAGGATTTCTTATGTAAATTGCTTATTATTTTTCCCCTACTGTGCAACTGAGTAGTGTAATATGAGGAAATGGGAAAAAACGGACACCCTGATGACTTTTTTTCTCAGGATATTTGCTCACCTTACCCAGATCTTTTGCAGCCAATTTGTCTAAGAGCATATGGATGAGATCAAATTGAAGAGAATTGGAGGGAGGGGAAAAAGCAGGGGCTAGAAAGGAAGAATAAAGGAAAAGAAAAGAAAGATGAGTTTGAGAACATAGTATTTTTTAAACACCCCCCACCCACCCGCCGCACTCTCCTGCGGAGAAAAAGATTGCCTAAAGAAAATTAGAAAAAAGAAAGTTATGATTTTATGATTTTTAGATATATCTGCTTCAGGTTCAAACTTCATGTTGTTACAGAATAACAAGCTACTTTGTTCAGAGTAGCTATAATGTAGTCTCTCTACTGTCATGACCTTTCCTATAGCTTAATAACAGGATCTCAAACTGAATCTGTTTAATATTTCATTAAAATGTTTAAAATATAAATACAGAGCATTATGTTACAGAACATATTTGTACCTTTTACCAAGAGATGGTATATTTTTGTATTCATGAAGAAATGACCTTCAGGATTTGGAAGAAGGTCTTCTCTGTTTCATACTATCCTATTGCATTTTATTCATTTTTTCCAGGCTGTATGGAAATATGAAATTCATCTCATCATCTCTAACAAATGTATGATCAATCAGGGAGATGCAAAATCATCTAATGTTTATATTAGGTTGTTGGCACAAGCAATCACCCCTAATGACTTAGTAATGCCACAGTATGCTGTGCATATGCTCAACTATTTTCATTTGTGTTTCTGATATTTAGCTTTACAGGGCTATAGACCTGATCCTTTGGATAGTTATGTGGGTTCTTAAACTGAAACACTTTGGACTTCTGTGGTCAACTTGCAAACTTAGAGCTAAGTATCCACATCATTATTTGTAGAACAAGAAAGTGCCTTTGTTTAAGCTGTATAATGGATGTACAAGCTGTGTAAAAGAAGAGTAATCTAGCAATATTTTGGCAGAAAAGGAAGGGTTATCAGGCAGGATTAATAAAAAGATCCATGCAGAGGTTTCAGATTCCCATTGAAGTCAGGATTTGGTTGTTGGTAGGGCATGAAAAATTATTTGACATTATTTTGCAGGGAATTAAGTGCAGAGACACATCACATCAGTTTGCATTTGCTTTTTTTTGTTAAAACTGATCTAAGAGTTATCAACACTCATCTTCTGCACAGGTCTGTGTTCAGCTGCATAAGGTCTTTGATGCCTGAAATAAAGTTCTTGATTTTGGAAGAAAACCTAAACTTCTCAAAGAAGAAAATACCTCTAAATGCATGCAGCTTTATTATGTAGGCATACTCTTGCGACTATCAGTGTCACCTATTACATCAGTTAGACAACTGGAAAATTTGATATCGGAGAAAGGGCCAATAGAGCTGCCCAATATACTGTATAATTACATGAATTCACCAGAAGATTTCCCATAAGCAAGTGTGATGGTGTCCTGACCTATAAAGCAAGATAGGTAGGGAGTATTGTTTTCAATTGCATAATTTGCTGAGCTGGTTTTCTGATTCATACTACTTTATGTAGAAAAGCGGAAAAAATGGATGAAGTGATGTTTCAGGCTTCTCACTTCTGTATTTATTTCAAGTGTTTTCAAGCTATTTTTCACCAGTCTGCCTTTTCATTTATTAAAATTATTAGAAACTGATAGCAGAGGGAAATATCTCTAGCAGAGATCTGCTCCTTTACAAAAATTATCAAAGACAGGAATCTTTTGACAAAGGAGAAATCCTCTCCCAGTGTTTGTATTGAAGCCTCTCTTGTCCAAAACCCCCTTTTTGTTGAAAGTTCAGGGGCTGGCTCAGGCCAAACTTTCACAGACTTCAGCAGCAGGACAAAGTTAAGCTCCTTCTGTCTGCATTTGTCCCCCTGCCTCTCATCTGTTCCTGCACTGCCCCCTCTGTTAGGGGAGCATAGCTGGGAGGCCACATGTTGAGACAATCACCTTGCGAAACAGGTCAAAAATAGCCTGCTGTTTTTAGCAGTTACCAGTCCTCTGGTCTGGTTCACTGCAGAAACTCATGAGATAGGGATCTGGATCTTCTACCAAGTGCGGAAAAGGCTTCAAGTTGCTCCAGGGAAGATTCAGATTGCATAGCAGAAAAAATTTCTTCACCAAGAACGTTTTCAAACATTGGAAGAGGCTTCCCATGGAAAGTGTTGAGTCACCATCTCTGGAGGTATTTAAAAGACGTGTAGATGTGTTGCTTAGGGACATGGTTTAGTGGTGGACCTGGCAGTGCTAGTCTAGTGCTTGAACTCTATGATCTTAAAGGTCCATTACAACCTAAATTGATTCTATGATTCAGCGAACAGAGGAGGCATCTGGGGGTAGAAACAAGCAGCTGAAAATGGGGAGTGACCTGGAATCCACTGAGCTAGTGTTGACACTGATAGAAGTGACCCCTGAAAAAGGCTTTCTTCTCTGCCTATCTCTGTCTCTCCACCCCAGTTCTCATAGCCAAAGCAGTACTCAGAAATACAAACCCTTCACAGGGCACCTGAATTCCTGAGTGACATTGCATTTGCCTTCGTTCTTTAGTAAAAACAGCTGCTTAACTGTCTTTTAGAGCTATCTGAAAAGGGTTGGGATGAAGTCTTCTAAATTAATCTTATATGAGAATGCTTCAAGAGAATCGAATAACAATTAGAATTATGTCAGAGCTGTCTCTGAGTTATTGTTTAGCTTAATATAATTTTGTAAAGTAGATGCAATAGCAGAAAAAAAGGAGCAGTTGTCTTATCTAAGCTCCATAAATGTTCATTGCATGTATTGCAAACATAGGCTTAGATGACTATATAATCAATAGATTTGACAGAGTATGATATAAGAAATTGTGCTTTTTCTAATAACAAAAAAGCTTCCTTAACCAAATAGAGTATGTTATACACACTATAAATGATCAAATGAGCGAACAGGGAATATGATCCCAAAGGTGGGATTCCTGTTAGCAAAACAATCAGACAGTAGAATAACAAAAGGAACCAGTCTAGCTGTAGGGGAAATAAGCTAAACGGTGTTTTGGGCAGCTGAGGGGATTGTTGCAGCTGTATTCAGGCTGGAAAAGTTTTCTTTATCATCTGATAAATTCACAGAGTGTGCACAAATGAAAGGTACTAAACGTTTTGGCAGCATTGACTCCTTTTCATCAACACACACTAACAAAGAAAGGAGAATTTAGGGAACAAAACAGCACATTAGTTAATTAGGTGGGGGAGTTTCTCCTTTATTCCACAAAGAGTAATTTCAAACTTCAAACTTGCAAACTTCATTGTTAAGTGCTTCAAATTCACATTCTTAAAAAGAGGTTTGTAGTGGAGAGAACATACTTATATAGCACAAATAGATTAACTGAGAAAAAAACAGTTCCAGATATTCTGTGCAAAATATAGGACTGGTGTATTCAACACGTCTTTTGAACACAGAATTAATTTCACTGCATAAGTAGGTATGATGGTAGGAAACAGAAAATAATTTTTTCAGTCCAACCACTCATTTTACAGTCCCAAAATACCCTAATGAAAAAGGTTTTGAGTCAAATATTGCTACCCTTGTATCATCAGCACTAAATTACATATTTTAGAAGTACAAAAGGAAGATAGCAGTAAAAAATACTAATGTCAGTGGGAGCTCCCATTTGTTTGAAAGGACTCAAGACAAGAAGAAACTTAATCAACATTTTTGAAGTGTGAACTTCAGCCCTCATACATACACCTTCACTCCTTTGTGGACACTGTGCTTTTGAAGAATAGTACTTTCACATTTTTTCATCCTACAGATGTCAGTTTTGTCTTTTCCATCCCCTCGGCCTCACCAGCAACCTTAAATTTTGTTGTACTAAAAAGATAATTGTTTTAAACCAGTTCTTTCTGTAGAGGGTTTAAAATTATTAAAACCAAAATGTTTCTGCCTCCATGGCTCACTAGTCATCTTTTTATACTCTTAAGGTGAACACACTGATGCAATGGTTCAAATTGTCAAAACGTCATGATTGAGAAGGTATTTCTGTCAAGCATTCCCTTCATTGAACAAAATGTGGACAGAATCTAACAGATCTGCATAAAATTATATTAGAAAGTATCTGTCCATTCTGTGCTGGAAAGAACTGCAGCTCAACAAGGTGTTAGGGAATAATCTATGACTGCCAACAAAATAGGTGCTGCTGTTGGGACACCAAGAAAGCATAAGCAGAATGACAACAGATGATGGTGAAATACAATTAACTGAAATATTCTGAAATTCAGTAAAAATTGTATGTGAATTAAAAAGATATAATTTGGAGAAGAGAGGAGGTTGAGCACTACTTTCTGATTATTGATTAGGGTTTAGACCACTGTTTTTCCCTAATGGTAACCTTTTGCCCCCATGGACTGTTTTAGCAAATAATTCAAACTACAAAATTACTTCTGAAACTGGCATCCAGATTTTCTGGCTAGAAGCATATATTTTCTAGCTAGAAGCAATTGCCAGCTAGCATTTATCAGGTCCTTCCAAGGTTGGTTCCTAGTATTGAAATATTTCTTTATTAAATGATTTTTCGTAACACTAGAAATTATTACTGTGCTTAGAAACTAGAAGAAAGATAGGTAGATAGAAAGTGGTGCTATTTTATGAAGTGTTTGTGTTGTCTCTTTCTTCCTGCTCCCCTACAGCAAGAGACTGATTATTAAAGCTGCATGTAGAAAAGCTGCTGAATGTTTGAATCTACTCCATCTGATATGAAGGGGCTTTAAAATCAGACTTTCCAAACTCCAGATGAGTAGCCATAGCCTATGTCTTCTTTAAATGGTACAGTGGTACAAAGGAGTTAATACCAAATTCCCAAATTCAGCGTACTGGAGAAGACCAGCCTTCTCTGCACCTGTACCCCAAGTATGTGGCTGTCAGCCTTCATCAGCTGTCTTGGGTCTTCTTTATTTGGTTTGGTTTGAGGTTGTTTGTAGGGTTTTTTTTAGTGTTTGTTTGCTTTGCTTTTTTGTTTGTTTTTTGTACTGGGTTGATGGAGAGAGAAATGTCTGGCTTCTGTAGAATTTGTCAAAACAGAAATAGCACAATAAAGTTTCCTCTTGTTTTCTGTAGTCAGGAGAGCTGCCAAAATGAGCTGACACAAGTACAGCACTTTCTCCCTACATATGTCTTGGATCATGAAGCATAGCAGCATTTAAGCTTCAGAATGGTGCTTGAAGAGCATGCTTCACGGGGACATGAGCATGTAAGTAGGATGACTTAATTTTAGTGCATATGCATGCGTATCTTTCCTCCCTTGTGAGCAGTTTTTCATTAAAGGGAATGATTAGGTTCTTATTATTTATACATTGTTTTCCATTGCTTAGGGAGATTTTTTCTGTAATCTGCCTCACACTCTGAAGGATTGTAAAATAACTTTCTGTCCGTTAAGTAATTGGCTTAATGCAAGAAATAGAGAATGAAAGAAATCATGTGTACAGGAGACTCTCTGCTGATTTTTATTCTCTTTTAATTCAGACAACAATCTCTTTTAGCCCCATCACTGTTTAAAAGCTTCTGAAGATTTTTGGCTGGAAAAACAAAACAAAATCAACAACAGGAAAAAAAAAAAAAGGCTATACGGTATGTTTCAAGCTAATGGAGCACCCAAGGGAGCTTGTTCTAAAGAGACTTTCCATAGAGGCAGCAGCAGGAGTGGGTTGAATCTCTGTCCACCTCCCCCTATCCATCCCCTTACCTGATAGATGGTTTGATGATAAGCTCAAGAACTATGCTTTTGATCAGTTATGCAGTATTAATTCTACATATAATCATAAGGACTTGGGTTTATTCCAGAGGAAATAGGAGAGCTCAGAATATTTTTTTTTTCAGAATCATAGCAAACACTTTATTTGTATTCGGTAGTACCTAACTCCTGAAAAGCTGAATTTCCTGTTTAGTGAGATAATAGCCAAAAGACTGCAAAATAGAAAACTAGCTCTTACTGCAAGAGGCATTTCTGCCATCACTCTACCTTAATGTACCCCCCCTTACAGTCCAAAGTGTAACTGAATGTTGAGAACATCCTATATGGGGGAAGTGGGATGCCACAGTCAGCTCATGTCTTTGTGCAACTGTCTAACTTCCATATTTGCATGGTATTTGCGTGGTCACCTCGTGAGTTTGGATCATCAGCAATCACTTGCATATTGAGGTTTTTCAATCAAATCCTTGCATCTTAATTGTATTAGGACCACAAATGCACTAAAACTCCTTGCAGAATCTTATCACATTATTTTTGGTCTGTATGTTGTATTTGAAGGTTATTCTATATAATAGTAATCAAAATGCATATACTACAAAGACATGAATATATTGGCTTATGAACACTGGGATAGAGCTTTTGAGTGTACAAAAAACAGAGTGGAATTTGTTGTTATTTTAGGTGTTCTAAGAGAAAACAAGAAAACAGCATGTATTGACTATAAAAGTCATTTGGGAATTTTCCAACAGAATATTTTTATCTGAAAGTGCAGATTTAATGGGGTTACAGAACATGGCGTTTCAATGATAATTTCATCTAATGCTCAGATACTCTCATTTACATTCAGAATGAATCTGATATTAAGAAACAACAAAGACAGTAATTTAGTCTTAGGAGTTTGCTTTCCATAATATGTCATTAGAGATAGATTTTTAAAAAGGGCAAGTCAGAGCAACAGTTTAGCATGTGTGCTTTGTAGACCTCGGTATCTCTTTCCCAAGAACAGAATAATCAGCAAATCAGATTAAAAGGCAAATTAGGAATCAAAGTCAGAAGTCTTCAATCATCCTATGGACTAGGCAAGTATCCTGCTCCAGTTATGGGCTCAGTTCCATTCTGTTAGCTAGTTAGCTATTTAAATTATTTTACCAGATTAAATTGTTAGACAACCATTTCCAGAACAGTTCAATAGGTTGCAGTTAAGTCAGTTGCTTGGGAAATGAAAGGCTAAGGGTCAAGCCTTTAGCTTCAACAAGGAAAAGCACTGTGACATCAGTAATTTTGGCTGGTTGTTCAAGCCTTTCACCTCCTGAAATGACTTTTGAAACCCTTTTCTTTCTGCTCAATAGGAAAAATATTGAAATTGTTTAGTAATTTTTTTCCCCCTTTTCTCGCCTCCCCTGCCTACCCTTAGTTTTCACTAAGAAAAAAATTGCAAAAAGCTTACCACCTGTATATCCAGCAGACTTATGAAAGTTTATTTTTTTAGCTTGACGACTACAAGTACAATGCATGTCTCTGTATGTGTGTGTATGTGTATCTGTAAAACTGAAGGATGTAGGAACTAAAAGGATTATTTTAATGAACAGTTTCTCACACATACAATTCTTCACAAAACAACCAGACAATGAAACACCGTGGAAAGAGAGAGTGGACTGAATAAAGCTTCCATTGTGTTCAATAACAAAAAGTTTAGAGTAATAATAGTCACTGTAGAATGTCATGTCGAACAATGTAAGAGACACAAGAGTCAAAATAGTGAACTGTAATGACAAGGAAAAAAAGAAATATTATTTTTCTTGTAGTAGCAGGAAACAAGACCGAGACCAAAATCTTGCATATATTAAGACTCTGGAATAGAGCCTTCTAGTTTTTGGAGACTAATTCTACCATTTAAAAGTCTAACTAAATTCTGAAATCCATAAAATAATAGAAAGTTAAAACCAGTAGCAAATTAGAGCCTGGAAAGTCTTCCAGAAGGAATCTATGTTCTTTAAAGTAATTAAAAAAGAGTAAAATATCACAGTGTGGAAATCTTTGATCTCTCGATACAATGAATGCAAGACACTGCCAATGGACCATCTAGTCACTCTGCAACATGGCACAATTGTGATCGCAGTGTCTGACTGGCTGTGGGCATAACAAAATTAACTGCAAAATGCACAGAGAATTTTTAAACAATCCTTCAAGGAGAAAATTATTTCAATCTTTTACGTGGAAATTGGTGAATATGCTGAAAGTTTGCACCCGGTCCAAATTACTTTTTTTTTTGCCAAAGTAACTTTGGATGTTCTCATTACTCAGATAAAATGTCATCTCTTTTTCAAAGGCTCTTAAACTCTTGAGTGCACTGATGTTTCATGACAGCCAGTTTCACAGGTTAATTGCAAGCTGTGCAAAAATATATTGTTTTGCTAGTTCATCAGAACTTTTTGTTCTTGTATTGTTCAAGGGTAAATAGAAGTTTCTTATTGACCTCCTGAGCAACTTTTTTTTTTGTTTTAGCTGAATCAAATATAATTCTTCTGATGTGTTTAGTTATTTTTATTTTTTTAAATTAAGCAGATCAAATCATCTTGGTTTCTTCAGCCAGTTAAAAATTGCTCGTAGTCAGTAACCCTTTTCATTGCTTGTCTTTAAATATTTTCTATTTCTTCTAGAAACATAACAAAACAATCAAGAGATACTGGTACCATTAAACTAAATATAAGTTCTTGACACTTTTGTCTTTAAGGCCAGATTTTTACCAGTGGTAAAGAAAGGAGACATCATTTGCTATAGGTGTTATAGCATCTTCTAGGTCTTTTCATCTCATCTCATCTCTTAGGCCTCTATTCCTCTTTGAAAAGGTGTAATTTTCATTAAGCTTCACCATCTATTTTAGGATATTTTAGAACCCCTCAATGAGTACAAAGAAGGTAAACAATTCCCTTCCATTGAACATAATTTTTCATTTCTCAAAATTGAAACAAGGTAATAGTTGTTCCCCAACATTAGTATATTTTTCTGACATTTTCTGTGTTTATTTGGAGACTGTGAGCCCATTTTTTCTGCTGCCTCTTTTTCTCTGTTCACTCAGAAATGTATCCAAAATTTTCCAAACAGAATATTTATCCCAAATTTTGTGGTTACATCCTTTAGCCAAATCAAGATTTGTCTAATTACCCAATGACTGATTTCATTAAAAACCTAATTAATGCTCAGAAGCCTGGACTTTTATATGCAAGCATTTTTAAATAATAATTTATTAATAAAATAATACATATGATCAACTTTATCTGAAAATGCATGACTTTTATTTGCAAATACTCCATGGATTTGTACTCATGGATTTGTACTTGTTATTATACAAGAATATGAGTTGCATGTACTAGTTTTGGCTGGGATAGAGCTAATTTTCTTTATCATAGCTTCTGTGATGAGAAGGAGTTTTTCCAGATTGCTGTTGCTTGGGTTGCAGAGGGGGGGGGACACACACACTGATTTTTGTGCCACTTGTTTCTTTTATTTTGTTTTATTTTTTCCTTTTTTACATATTAAAACATCTTAATCCAAGAGTTTTCTCACTGTTGGCCTTCCAATTCTCTCTCTCCTGTCCCACTGCAGAGGGAGAGAGAGAGCACCTGTGTGGTGTTTAGCTGCCTACAGGGTTAATCCACAACAGTAAATGTTTCAGAAAACCCCATCATCATCAGACCTGTAAACTATAAGATACAGATAAAAAATGTGGGCTCACCACCTATGACCTGTCAAGTAGGGTTGTTTGTACTTTATGAGCATCTTAGCACCTTCAAGGAATTAGGCAATCTTCAGAATAACCTAATAAAATAATTGTTGGTCTTGTTTTACAGAAGGAAAGGAAAAATATTTTCAAAGGTGAGCCAAGCATTAATTATTACTGTATCTGGGTATCTCTTTCTAAAATTGACATTCTTTGAGGTTTGGGTCTTAAGATCTGTCCTAAAAGCCTTAATCATCCAATATTCACAAATTACAGGAAATTTTGGGCAATTGACCTGCAGAGCTGTCATGGGAGTTCTGATCTCACTGTTTTTGGTTGCATGATACTGCATGTTGTCACAATGACGTGGCTGCCTTTTTCATCAAAGGACTTCCCTGTTCCAAGTGACTCTTCAGAGAGGTCCTCACTCACTGGGAAAGCAGTGAGAGTCACCTGGCCAACCAGTGACTCTTCCTTCCTCCTCACACCCACACTTTATGCCACTCTTCTTTTTTTCCCTTCTCTTTTTCGCTTTCCTGTGCCTTAGTCTTACCTACTCAATTAGGAAGAACGGGTCATAAAAGCACATATGGACAGAGCTGCATGTGTATCTATGTCTTTATAAATGCATTTAGAAAGCAGGGTCATTCCATACATGTTTTCTGTCTGTCTGTAATGTATGGGTGAAGTAATAAGAGAGTATTTTAAATAGAGAGTACAAGGTACAATTTCATATAAAAGATAATAGCCAAGACTGAATATACAGTACTTATTTTTTTCACAAGAAAACTAATTTGCACTATACCACTCCATTGTTACTTGTACATTAAATTAGGGACTGTATAAGACTATCAGATATTACACAAAATATCCTCTGGAATTAAATGGTTCCTGAAAGGCAAAGGCAAGATATTGCCCTAAGGGGTAAATCTTAACCTGATAACAATGGTCCTATTAAAAACTGGGAGTAGCTCTGCTCATGAGTGATGGGGTAGCTCCTATATCAGTGAGATGAATTCCACATATTTGTATCTCTCAGGAAGATATTTCATATATAACTAAGCTACTGAGTTCTCTCCCTGCACTGTAAGCAACACAAACAGTAACAGGAACAGAACCTAGAATCCACATTCTAGCAGAAATTGTAGTAAAAAACTTGTCAGATAAAACTGAAACATAATTTATTTTATATACTATAATGTATTCAGAGAACAAGAGGTTTCCTGAGTCATTCATTATATAAGGAACAGTCACCCAGAACCATATGAAGACAATTGGTTATGGATTCCTGGTGGCTGAATTGCAATCTCAAAATTTTAAAAGTGTGTATAACACTAAAGTTATATTACTCTGTTCATATAAATTATTTGCACAGTGTTTTAACAACATAACCCCAATTCTCAAATGGTTGCAAAACTCTCACATTATTAAACTCCAAAGAATTGTATGGATTTAATGAAAAATGAGAAGCTAGAAAAAATTTGGAATGACTATATTTAATTTAAGACAAAATCACAGGTAAACTATGCATTTGAAACTTCTATTAGGCTAACTATTGAATAATAGTACCATAAAACCTATGCAACTGCAATGCAAGCAATAAAATGTGAGCATAAGTTTAGTGTTCACTGTTCTGTAGTTAAAATTATTGTTAGCCAAATACATGCATAGTAGAACGAAAAAACCTCTTCCCAAATACATCCTCCTCATCGTCTGAAGTTTCTCATACTTCATAATGTCATAGTTTATGTATATTGCCCAGTTAGAACAGAGGATGGAGGGCATAACAGTCCAGGCTCAGCTTTGCTACTGGCATACTGAAAGTATCTGTGTCTTGATTTATCCATGAATAAGATGAAAAAAATCTTGACAGTTAATTCCTTCTGTGTATATTCAGAGCTGTGTTAAAGGTTGTGTGTTCTGAAGGTAAGATGAGGGAAGGAGTGGAAGCCAAGCTGAAAAGGGGAACAGTTTATAAAATTCACGGTGTTCAGGTGTTACCTCTACCTGCAACATCAAATAAAAGCTGTAAAACTGGGTTCCAACTCTGAATTTCTGAACAGTATGAAGAATTAAAATTTTCCATTCTCTTGGGCTGGGTGGCTAGTATCCTGTTCCTATACTTTATAAAAATTTTTGTCGATGACATTGAAACTGTGGCACTGAATCACAGTTTGGGGAAACTCTGTTCAGTAGCTTCAAACATTCCTTCCTTTCTCCAACACCGGACCAGTGTAGCATTTCTGGATTTGTACGTAATTGCTGTGGCTAGAGTTAAGGGTTTGATTCTTTAGAAAACCAGGTACCAGCTGCAAATTTCAGATCACTATCCCTCTGTGGAATCTTATACTCTAAAAGCTGAAGAAGTCTGGAGGCAACAAACAATTAATAATTCCTGAATATCATGTCATTGAGAGATTGGTTAACATGTTTGTAACGTCTGTGATTATGTACTATACTACAAGTTAGATTACCAAATATTTAGAGAAATATTAGGAGAATGATGAAGTCAGACTAAATTATTCATATAAAAATCCCCCAAATACCTTTTTCTTCTCCAAATCAACAAAAGGTTATTACAGCCTGTAAATGACATCGAGTTTTGGTGGCAAATATCCTAGACATATTGGGGCAGGGGGGAGAAGGACAGAATGAATCCTAGGATCATTTGTTAAGTTTTGAACTTGTTTTGGTAAATTAGCAGGAAACGCTTAAATACTGTGAAAGGTAAGACTGCTTATGTTGCACTCTTGCCACTTCAGTTTTAATGTCTGAATTGTGACATAATCCAGGACTATAACAGAAGAAGGCAGATGGCCGCTGTTTAAACTGTGCAGAAGGTGGGTGGCCAGGTTTGCTTATCTTGAACATTCAGGATCTGGATTTTATTATCCTTGCGAGTTCCTTATGGCTCAGGATATTCTGATTCTTTGATTCTATGATCATCTGAGATGATGATCAACTGAGAAGTTGACCGGATTGTATCAAGACATTTCTGCTGCCTGAACACTCATCTTCCCTCCCAAGACAATCAAAGCTCAGGAAAAGGGTAATTTATAGGTCTCTCTCAAAAAATGGAGCAGGAGTGGAGCTGAAGTTCAAAAATGAGGACACCTAAAAGATGAGAAAAAGTTCTGGGTCCTGCAGCTGATATATGGGTTTTATGTGTTCAAACATGGCATGTCAAAAAGAACATATTTCACTTATTGAATGACCCTGTTCAGATGGCGATGAAATGAAGGAATAGGATGGTCGTAGTCCCATGTTGTCCTATACATAATGTATCTCAAGAAATCAGTCCTCTTCATTGGGTTATGTGACCCTCTTATGACTATAGCAATTTCATTTAGGAACTTCCCACCAGTCCTTAGGCTGATGAGAAACCTTGGAGAAAAATATATCTTAAGAAACATGACTTATCTGATCCTTGAGAGTCATTGCAACAGAGTAATACCACGAGCTGATGCAGGACAATACAAAAAACAGATATGCTGATGTTCATGACCCTTCCTTGAAGAGGGTTCAGAAAATTATCTGTGAACCCATGAAGTGACTGTGAGGTTGAGTCATCAGTGTCAGCTCCTGAACAGAAAGTGTGCCAAGACAGAATTCACTGGAAATGTGTTATACCATATTCACTTGAAAGCGGATCAGACAGGTTTGTTGCCTCTGAGGGTAATGTTGAACCATTTGTGTATGCTGCTGAGGAGCATTTGCCAAATTTTTGAAGTTGGACTAGAAAGACGGGAGTTAAAACACACTTGATTATTTTGGGAATGATTCTTGTCATAAGGCTGAAAAAAAAAGGATAATGATTAATACAGCTACTGTGGTATGTAAGTTTTTTGGGAAAACTCCATTTTGTTAAGTCAAGAAGGTAAACAGCACCAACTATTCCTAAACAACTGACATTCACTGAACCTTTGTGAAGCAGATTCAGCAGAAAATGGTACCAAAGCCTTTGCTTGTGCTGGCATAGGACAGATTATTTACAATTTGCTTTGTAGCATTCCAAAAAGCAAAGACGCCCTGCAGTGTCACACTGGAAATTCCCTTCAAGGGCTCTCTGGTGGAGGATAGGCAGATTGTGTTAATGGTGTCTGGTCCCTCACAGCTTGTTTACCAGGCATCAACAAAAATTTTGAAAAGGATTTAGAAAATTCTACATTTAAAAATGACTAAGACATGGAATGAAGTAAATAAAGCAATAACACAATACTCTTACATGTACAGCACACTGGTAGCAATTAACTGAAGGAACTGCATAATTCAAGAAAAACTGATGATGCAGAAGTGGAAAGTCTGCAAAACTTGATATGTGAACTAGAAATCCTATGCAACAGTTTTGTGGGGGTTCTTCTGAGCAAAGATCAACAAGAAAAAAAAAAAAAACAGAGGAAAAAACTTCAGATCAACACTACAGCTGACAGAGGAATCACAAGATTAACATCTTATTGCAGTCCTTCTTAGACTATCGGGCAACTTTTCAACCATTTGTGGAAATTTTTTCAAGTACATATATTCAAGGCCTGTGCTAGAATTTTACGTCTCCAGAACAATTTGTACATGTTTCAGCTGAGTGAAGAAATTCTTCACCTGAAGACAAGCAAAGCCAATTTTTGAGGGTGGTTTTTTATGTTCTTGCATTTAGATAGATTGTGTGGGATTTTAAAAAAATAGTTTACATAGATATCAGTATTTTTTCCTATATTGACAACCATAGCTGCATGACCCGAACAATCACTGAGCAAATTCAAAATCATCAAAAGCTTAGAAGTTATCTCAGGACAATTTCCATTATCCTAATAAAATATTTTTCATCAAGACTTATATAAAGGCGTAAGTAAAAGAACATATGTAGGGCCTGGATATTTCCTTTGCTCAAACACACAGCCATGGAGACCCAAAAAAGCTCTCAGGGATGATGATAGTAGAACACAGAGGCATATGGGATCATTTGGGTTCTCTCTTGCTAAATCTGATATTACTAAGTGAACTTAGGGTCTGTAATGTGAAGCTTTGAGACAAATGACAAATACAGACAAATATGGCCCTCCTCAAAAATTTACAAAAGATTGTCAGGAAGAAAAGAGATAAAGGTAAGACTCATACAAGAAATAAATCACTTTTGGTATTTTTTTTTTAGTGGGGAGCCGGAATGTAGATAAGGAAGGGCAGAGAAACAGTGAAAATGTGTAAGTTGCTCTGCCACTCAGAAATGTTAAAGTATTTAGAAATTTAGACCAAAATGTTTGACCTCTACCTTTTTTTTCCTGTTCTTTAAATTAGGATTCAAATTCCATTTTCCCCGATTTCTTTTTTCCCTCCATTATGTTTTTTTTTTTTCAATAATTTTAGTTTTTAATTGCCTAACTTTGCCTATTTTGGCCTCTGGACTAGGTCCAAATCTGTTGGACATTTCATCTGAATTGAGCCTGCTTTCATCTGTGGAATACTTGAATGTGTCTTTGGCCAACCTGCATGTGTAGAGAGTTTAAACAGTGCATCTCTGTGTGCACCCTGAATCTGGGGCTCGGAGATATCAGGCATGCTCTTCCTCATGCAGTGCTTGGAAACTGCTGCTCCCATGGCTCACTTATCATTTAAAAAAGTCAAGTGGTCTACTGACTCATTTGCTAATAATACTCAGCAGCAGTGGCCTACTTTCCATCTTGATTCTGTCTATAGCTTTTAGTGATAGCCTGGTTACTTTTCCCATTTCTACATTCCTACTTAGCCTACTGCCTCATTCAAAGAGCTTCCCTTAATTATCTCAGACATGACCTGGCTTCTTGCTCAGAAGTCAGAAAACCACATCCTCACCGCAGGCCTTAATAGTTCTGAGCCAAAATGTGTGCAGAGAACAGACTGCGGTACAGATTCTTGGTCCTGTTTGTTAAAGTATTGGAGACAACCATAAACCATTGTTGCGTATTTATTTGACAAATTTTATGCATTCTGGTTAGTATTTTTCATGACAGTTATCAGCCCCTCACGAGTTATTCTTAAACTACAACCAAAACTCTTGCATTCCTGAAGCTGTGCCCGCTTTGCAATGCTGTCAAGGCTTTTTCTGGCAATTGAGAGCCTGGGACACTGCTGGAGATGGCAACAGAGCCACACAGATAAAAGGCAAAGAGAGCTGAATAGCTCCTTAGTCAGACAGCATCAGCTATTCTGTGTGAAACATCACATGTGATCTTGTAATTAAACACTGTCATAGACACAAGGGAGCTAAGTGACAGGTTTGTATTCAGCTAACTTAGAGCTGTAACTACTTTGAAAAAAAGTTTTTAGTATAGTTATGTGTAATACGTAGTACATTTTTATGTGAATGACACATGCAATTAATTTATTAAATCCTCATTCATTTTTTAAAATGTATATACTGAAGATAATAAATTATTATTTATTTTAGACTTAGAAAAAAATAGCAACCTAGTTTTAAATGCAGTTCTCAGGTAATAAGACAGAAAATAAGAACAGTAAATGCCCATCAGCTTTTCTTGTTTTCTATAAAAAGGGCTATGTTTACATGGATAAGAAATGAAATAGTTATTGGATACTTCTAACTGCATATAGATGTAGCCTAGAGCACTAGAGGAAATTACTCTGCCTGGAGATGAGTTAAAGTTTGCTTTGAAGCCTAATCTAAATTTCACAACAGAATCCTCCATGGAATTGGTTAAACAAAATCTCAGTGCAAATAGCTATTTATTTAGCTAAAGTTATCATGAGGCATAGAGAAATACAACCAATGGTCTTCTCTTCTTCTAACAGTCCAGCTCCTAAAGGCCTTAGACTGTAAAATGAAAAACTACACTTGAAGTCTTATCAACTAGTTTACATACATATAAATATATGCAAATATATGTACAGATACACACACTTCATAACATGAATACTTTTATATACATTTTACTGTGTAGTGGTTTCTGTTGTCAATTAAGTTAAAAAATTAAATACTACATTCAAATCTCAGATAACTGAGACTTGTGAAGACCACTCAAATCTGCAACTTCTGGTCTTTGTAAGTTTGGCTGCAGACTAGTTAGTTTCATTATTCACAGCACATATATCTTATCTCTGTGAGTCCTCAATAATCAGAAGCCTGGAATCCAACACATTGATGATGATGAATATTCTTTCTGAGATAAAGGTGTTATTAATCTGAGAGGAACTAGCATGAGTTACAATCTGCCTATAAGTAATACTTCAGTTACTTTTGCTTTTATGTCTACTGCTTTCCAGATGAAATTTTTTAGATTACAATATCTAATTTTAATCTGTTGGATTTTATACACTCAAGATTTTTTTTTTCCCAGTGGAGGAACATCGCTGAGTTTTAGAGAATACAGCTCAACAGTTCACATCAAGGCTAACATCTTTTGTGTCTTAAACAGAAACCTAAAATGCTTTCTCGAGGTTTGCTTAGCAATGATGACAGAAAGCCACTAGTTAGGCAAGTGATTCTCTGCTTGAGGCAGTGCAAGCACTTGTCAGTGAAATGTTCTAAGGGGACCTTTTCACAACCTGACTCCTCTGGTTCACAGGCTCTCACAGGCGCAAGACCAGTTGTACACCATTTGATCATGAACACACAGGGCATGTGACTGGGCAAAAAATTCAAAGAGCTCTTTCAGTGAACATTTGGGTTAGAACTTTTATTATATAAATCGACACCTGCTGCGTAGAGCTGTGTCAATGAGTATGTAGGCATATGCTGCTATTCCAGCATCTCTTCTGGAGCTGATTTGGCCTCATACCTGGCTGTTTCTTGCATATGTCTTCCTGGAAGACATTACCACTATTTTTAATACATACCCCTTTATTCGTCCTAAACAAGTTTGGTGAACTTTTTCTTCCTAGTACTGGAATATCTAATACAAAATATCAAGACAAAGATCCTGCAACCCTTTGGTGAAAATCATAGCAGCAGTTCAGGTAGATATTTAAAGAATAATGAAAAACTTTAGACATCTCTATTTACATTTAACTCACTTTTTGTGCTGTGGATATCATCACTAGATCTATTGCCACATTGCTGCTTGTGTTGGTGTTTAATCCCACCGTATCGAGGCTTATTTTAATTCTTCATAATTCATGGACAATTGACCAGAGAGGTGATAATGTGACATTGATTACCTAGTGAATATTATTTAGAAATACTTCAACCTGTGTATTATTAACTCAATAAAAAATTTTTATAATCACTATGGTCAGTTAAATCAGCATTGCTTGTAGGAAAATGCATGACCATTAGTACCCAAAAATGTCTGCAGCATATTTTGAAGTATTTTACCATGCATACAAAGTAACTATTTGTCTAAAATAATTAATTTGGTCCTGAACCATTGAACAACAATCAGAGATAGAAAACAGGCAAGCCAAAGAGCCATTTAGCAAATTAATGTTTCCTGCTTCTCTTTGGGACTGAGCTTGCTGGAACTTAGTGCAAACAAAAAATCTAGCAGAAAAGTCCATGCTCCATCACTCACAGGACTTCAGACCCAGGGACACTTCTCATCTTAGCTACCTTTCTCTGTTCTGTGCTCATCATGTCCGGGTGAAGGCATGAGCAGCCATTAATTCAGAATTATCTTTGCAAGATGCAGGCATGACAGCATGTTGTACTTTGCAATGCTGTACTTCTTTTGGCTTTGCACATACATGGTGATGTGACATTTCAGACAAAAACTATCCCTGAATATGAAGATAGAGTTAAATTAATCTTTGCCTGCTCACCCTTTGATCATTTTAGGCACTGATTGTTTTGTTATTGGTTTTTTTCTTGGGTATCCTCCCCTCTGTGGAAAGGGAGAGTCATGCATTCTGTTTTTTCAGTTTTCCTGACAAAGATTTAAAGATTCTTCAAACTAATGCTGCCTGAGACCTGTGCAGCAGCAGCCTTCCTCCAGAGCTCCATCTGGGTCCTGGTTTTGCAGAGCTGATTTCTCCATTCAGTGCTGGGGACTGAGCCCTGTGGCCCATAACCACCATTGCTGCTCTCACACTTTCTGGGGCTATTTCTGATGCCCTCCATGCAAACTCCCAAGGCCTCAGTTTGCTGTATGCCCACTTATTAAGTAAACAAATGTGTCCCACTCAATTGCCCTCTACTTGTCAGGCAGATAGAGACTAAAAGTGTAGATCCTTTTTAATCAAGAACCATACTATCAGGAAACAGCTGACAATCAAAAACCCAATTCTTAACTAACAACTAACAAAAACTGTTCACCACAGAACCTCTAGAAACCAACTAGAAGCAACTAAAATTCTCATAGGGACATCTGTTCTATTTATTTCTATCAGGCTAAAGCAGTTTCATTACATTTAAGCAAGAACTCAGTTCTCAGATCAAATATAGTAATAGGAAAAAGATACATAGAAGTAACAACATCTGTATTTTATCCATGAAGAGACTGAATTCAGTAATAATCACTGTATCATGCGTGCTCTGCTAACCTTTTTCTACTCCAGAACAATCAGCAGTAGGACCAGAAAAACATCACATGATGAAATACATTAGTGAAACTTATAACTGGCTTCTTCAGCAAACTGCAGCTTGACCTTGCACTAACCTTGAAATTTTGTGAACAGGAGCAAACAATCATTTAACTGGGAACAGCTTGCGTAATATTTAAGTAGCAAATATTACCAGGAAAGTTAATTGAAGTATAAGGATTACGAACACAGTCACATATTTTAGTTTTGCCAAAGGTAAATGGGAGACCGGTTTTCTGACTATTCACGTGGGAGACAGCAGGAAACGTACAGTGATTTCCCTAACATACTTACACTTGACTGAAGATTTCCAAAAGACAAACCACCTTTGTTGGTCAGTTTTCCAGAGATGTATGTGTGCGTACCAATATCGTGTTCTTTGTGTGAATTTATTTTTGCACCTTGGTAGCTATACAAATATATGCTGATCTAGATCTGTTGTGCGTACAGTCTTCTCAACAGCATGCCAAGATACAGAAATGCTGACTAGCCACGAGCCTAAGGGCGCTAGATAGCAATGCCTTTGAAAACAGCGTCTGATGATTCTGGGTTCTTGAAAGACTAGCTAGTTAACGCTAAATCATTGTGTTATTCTTAGTAATCTCATATAAACCAAATAATATTACATCAATATAAAACTGCAGTAATGCAATACCTAATTAAACCCCTTGAATGATTAAGCTGTATTTATAGATCTTCTAACTCAAAGAGATCATACCTGGCAGATCAATGCTAGTGTTAAATAAGTCATTAGCCTCTGCAAAGATTGCCCACAAGGTCGTTGAATTGTGATGGTGGAACACTTTAATGAGCTGAACACTTGACCTATGGGAACAGAACTGACAACAATTCACTCAGATGGGGAAGCTCCACATATCTGAAAAATATCACATAGTCTTTCTGGGTCTCGATTTCTCAATCAATAAAATGGAAGCAATAATTTTGTAATAAAAACCATATAGAATATGTTATTGAGGTTGTATTTTGTTCACTTGCACAAAGAATTTGTTTTACACTATTTTTAACTAACAATGGCTAAAAGAAATAATAGAAAATGAAGAGAATTATGTTACTGGTCAAGTGAATATGGCACCAGGTCCAAGGGCTGCTAAGGATTTTTTGGGGTTCTTCCTCAAAAGTTTTTTAGAGTATACAAAACATGCTGTTCTTTCCTAACTGTTGGACATACAACATGACAGTATTGTTTAATTTCTATTTGGCATCAACAGTAATTGATCTCTGCTGATGACCTTTATTCACATGAAAAACAAATCCAGCTCTGTGGAAAAAGATGCTGACATCTTTGCCAGCCCAGAACATTATCATAAGTGGGAATGTTTCACAAATATTTCAGCCTGAATTGGAGGCATCTTCTCCAGATCATCAGTTCTAGCATATCCGTCATCTGTCTTCTAAAAATTGTAACAGAAAGTCTAATTGCAGCTTCAACTTTATTATTCAACCCCTGACTTTTAGTTGTAGTGCTGGAGCTTTTGCTTCACTTTACACATAATACGTAACATCTGTTAGAAGATGGCACGAGCATGCCTTTTGTATCACGGATTAGACTTTATCAGCTGTTTGATTTTCTTATTTCAAACCCTAGAGCTATCACATTACCAAAATCTAGCTTTTGTGCTTTTCCATAACTGCCTGATTTTCCCTAAATTCTCTATACCATGGTTTGTTGAGAGAAAAGCTTAGCTAACCATTCATATTTGAATTGAGAATTCAGCATGATTGCCCTGTGAGTGTGCGCCTGGAGGGAAGCAAAAATCAGGTTGCTATTTGAAAGATGAAGTGATTGAATTCAGTACCTGAGGCCACAAACCTCATTTTTGTGACTGTTAATATGTAGAACTAACTGAAAGCCAACT
>NW_020955557.1:1242768-1245654 GCF_003031625.1 Empidonax traillii | reverse complement strand
CTGTTCAAGCAGTTTGACAGCTTTATTAATGTAATTTATTTAATAAAGAAGCCTGGCACTGCTGGGTAGGGGAGAACAGAAGACAGTCAAAGAAACAGGAAAGGTAGGCTTTGAGAATGAGGCTGAGTGAGGGCTCTCACACCTTAGATAGGAGCGGTGAAATAAAAGGAAGAAGGGGAGAAGAAAAAAAATGAGCTCAATCTGCCCATATTTTTAAAACATAAAGTTAAAAGGAGAGTTTGAGTTTGTTGTTGTCCTTTGGCCAATAACCTTTCCCTCTTCTGATGAGGAACATGGAGGGTAATGGTGGGAATCTCTTCTCTGTGTGATCCTTCAGTAAATGCACAAAACATGGTGCAGCTTAAATGTGACTAGTGCTAAATGTACATATATACATGTGTGGATGGTGTGTGGGATGGCCACAAGAGCAGGAGTTTCCTTATCCACCCATTTATATTCAGAAAGTAAGAAAATACGAGTTTATCCTCAGTTAACTTTTCAATGCAGGATAAAGTCTTTAGAATTCATGGAACTTGAGAAAAAAAATATGTGCAAGAAGTATATTAAAATCCAGGTAACTTAAAATGGTCCTGGTTAAACAAAACAGTCCCATTCATGCATAATCCGATTAATTTAAAAATACGTTCATAAAAGTCAATGGAGGCAGTGCTTGTAATTATCAGTGCCACCAAGAAAACTGAACTGTGGGTGTATCTAAGTGAAGACACTGAGGGGAAAAAAATCGTAGGAGTCTAAAATAGTAGTAAACCAAATTTAATTCACCTTGTGGACACTCTTATTCATTGTTTTAGTGACCTTACTTCAGTTTCATTAGTTGATTTTTTTGGAAGCCATTACATCAAAGTAAAGCTATTACACTTCTAAAAGCCAGACTTGGTAGAGGTAGATGTTGTAGTTGAATCTTCAAGGTTTCTTCTGAACTTTGCTGGGTTTGTGCAGTTAAATTCTTACCCAGACACACATCGATAGCTAATTCAGTTTTATGAAGATTCTCCTCTCAGGCAGTGATCCCATGCATGATTCCCAACTGAAGTCAGGCTCCCATTCCCATGGGATGGTGGTGGCTGCAAAAGATGTTCACCTGCAGAATTGATGTCACAGGATGGAGGGTGAATATTTTGTCCAGGTACTTGCAAATAATAATGTTTCAGACCTGGTGAACGTGGTGTACCTGTTCACAAAGAACTCTTTCTGCACCGTGTTGCTTTAAAAATATGTGGATGATGTGCTGCTGATACAGAAGGTGGCTTGAATGTGACCATTTGAGTAAATGGTTAATCTGAGTACAAACTAATCTAATGGTTTCCTAATATATATATATATATATATATGTATATTTTTTGTGCCAGGGGTTCTTTTCATTTTAAAGCAGTAGGGGAGGTTTCCACAGTGCTTGTTAACTTTCCTCCCCCACTTGAGAGGATTGCAGGTAAGCGGGAAGAGAGCCAGCTGCTGGTTTCATGTGCTTGCAATTTCAGCTGGACTGTTCCTGTCAGGATATAGCAGATATTGTCAGACGTAAATGGATTCTAATCAAATGGAAATGACTTTAGATATTTTTATATTTGTTTTTGGATGGGTGTAATTCAAGAAGCTGAGTCTCTGTAAAATCCTATTAAATTCTGAAGTCTTTTTTTTACATATACTGATGCATAGAGCATTACAAGCCTACTTTTTTTTATATATATATGATGGGAAAATGTTTGGGGAGATAAACCATAAGCTGGAACTGATCAAGCGATGGCAGATGAGGATTTTGTTTCCCGGTTGATTCACCTCCCTCTCCTTTTTTTTTAGGCTTGAGAGATCAGTTAGAGGTGGCTTGAGAGTAGAAAATGGCTCACTGATAGGGAGGATTTTGTGGAATTTGTGGTGGGGAACTGCAAATGTGCTGCAACAAGTGAGGAGAAAGGGGGAGTGAGGAGAGGAGAGTGAGGTGTGGGAGTAGATGTGTTTTTACTTGGGCCCATCCAACCGTTACTAAGCACAGATTTGAGTCCTACTGGACTTTAATTAATAGCTCTCTGCTGTGAAGTGTAGACTCACTAAACCACTGGTTAGGAATTCCACAGGAAAAGAGCTAATCTGACAAATATTATCTCACAAGGTAACTGCTCTGTGACCTCCCTCGGTGCAGTGACAGTCCCGGAGGGTCATTTTGGACTCTCCAGACAGAGCTGTCCTGTTGTCACTGCTGTTCTGTGCTGCAGCTCACCAGGCTTGTTCCCCACTATAATTTGACTTGTAGAAGACATGGAATAAGCTATTCTCAAAGTTATCTTCATGGAATAAAACAGATTGCATATCCTTGAGTTTCGTAGTGTTACCAGGGTTTACCTATAGTAGAAAAAAAAAAAAAAATTAGGAACCCGAGTAATTTCATCTTGATGAAATGTCTGCCACTGAAGCCTGACTAGTAAACACATAATACTTTATTTTTTGTGACTGAAGACTGTGTTCTGGTTGTTTGGCTTTATAGCTAAAGTAAGGCAGGACTGCAGGTAAGCTGTATTGACTAGAACTGTGTCATGCAAATGAGATGAGGGAAATTTACTCCTGTACACTTATCCTTTTACACTAGCTTTCAAATTCCTTTAAGAGAAGTAAAGACTGCATGTATTCTGTTAAGAAGTTGTGTGGTGTGTTTTTGTGCTTTCTTTTTTGCAGAATATTTTCCTCCTGCCTTTTTTTTTTTTTTTTCATATTTAGAACATGTTTGAGTCGGAAATGGAAGCCTAAAGGTTTTTCTGACAAATTGCTGAGGTCTATTAATTTGTATGGTTCGTTTGTGCTCTCCATAGGCGAGCTGAATTTGCTGGTTGTGTGGGAAATGCAGTTATATTTTAAAGGGATATCTAGTCCCTG
>NW_020955557.1:1207809-1242747 GCF_003031625.1 Empidonax traillii | reverse complement strand
AGTTTGACAGCTTTATTAATGTAATTTATTTAATAAAGAAGCCTGGCACTGCTGGGTAGGGGAGAACAGAAGACAGTCAAAGAAACAGGAAAGGTAGGCTTTGAGAATGAGGCTGAGTGAGGGCTCTCACACCTTAGATAGGAGCGGTGAAATAAAAGGAAGAAGGGGAGAAGAAAAAAAATGAGCTCAGTCTGCCCATACTTTTAAAACATAAAGTTAAAAGGAGAGTTTGAGTTTGTTGTTGTCCTTTGGCCAATAACCTTTCCCTCTTCTGATGAGGAACATGGAGGGTAATGGTGGGAATCTCTTCTCTGTGTGATCCTTCAGTAAATGCACAAAACATGGTGCAGCTTAAATGTGACTAGTGCTAAATGTACATATATACATGTGTGGATGGTGTGTGGGATGGCCACAAGAGCAGGAGTTTCCTTATCCACCCATTTATATTCAGAAAGTAAGAAAATACGAGTTTATCCTCAGTTAACTTTTCAGTTCAGGATAAAGTCTTTAGAATTCATGGAACTTGAGAAAAAAAATATGTGCAAGAAGTATATTAAAATCCAGGTAACTTAAAATGGTCCTGGTTAAACAAAACGGTCCCATTCATGCATAATCCAATTAATTTAAAAATACGTTCATAAAAGTCAATGGAGGCAGTGCTTGTAATTATCAGTGCCACCAAGAAAACTGAACTGTGGGTGTATCTAAGTGAAGACACTGAGGGGAAAAAATTGTAGGAGTCTAAAATAGTAGTAAACCAAATTTAATTCACCTTGTGGACACTCTTATTCATTGTTTTAGTGACCTTACTTCAGTTTCATAGTTGATTTTTTTGGAAGCCATTACATCAAAGTAAAGCTATTTCTAAAAGCCAGACTTGGTAGAGGTAGATGTTGTAGTTGAATCTTCAAAGTTTCTTCTTAACTTTCCTGGGTTTGTGCAGTTAAATTCTTACCCAGACACACATCGATAGCTAATTCAGTTTTATGAAGATTCTCCTCTCAGGCAGTGATCCCATGCATGATTCCCAACTGAAGTCAGGCTCCCATTCCCATGGGATGGTGGTGGCTGCAAATGATGTTCACCTGCAGAACTGATGTCACAGGATGGAGGGTGAATATTTTGTTCGGGTGCTTGCAAATAATAATGTTTCAGACCTGGTGAACGTGGTGTATCTGCTCACAAAGAACTCTTTCTGCACCGTGTTGCTTTAAAAATATGTGGATGATGTGCTGCTGATACAGAAGGTGGCCTGAATGTGACCATTTGAGTAAATGGTTAATCTGAGTACAAACTAATCTAACGGTTTCCTAATATATATATATATATATATATATATATATATATATATATTTTTTTTTTTTTTTTGTGCCAGGGGTTCTTTTCATTTTAAAGCAGTAGGGGAGGTTTCCACAGTGCTTGTTAACTTTCCTCCCCCACTTGAGAGGATTACAGGTAAGCGGGAAGAGAGCCAGCTGCTGGTTTCATGTGCTTGCAATTTCAGCTGGACTGTTCCTGTCAGGATATAGCAGATATTGTCAGACGTAAATGGATTCTAATCAAATGGAAATGACTTTAGATATTTTTATATTTGTTTTTGGATGGGTGTAATTCAAAAAGCTGAGTCTCTGTAAAATCCTATTAAATTCTGAAGTCTTTTTTTTACATATACTGATGCATAGAGCATTACAAGCCTACTTTTTTTTTTTATATATAATGGGAAAATGTTTGGGGAGATAAACCATAAGCTGGAACTGATCAAGCGATGGCAGATGAGGATTTTGTTTCCCGGTTGATTCACCTCCCTCTCCTTTTTTTTTAGGCTTGAGAGATCAGTTAGTGGTGGCTTGAGAGTAGAAAATGGCTCATTGATAGGGAGGATTTTGTGGAATTTGTGGTGGGGAACTGCAAATGTGCTGCAACAAGTGAGGAGAAAGGGGGAGTGAGGAGAGGAGAGTGAGGTGTGGGATTAGATGTGTTTTTACTTGGGCCCATCCAACCGTTACTAAGCACAGATTTGAGTCCTACTGGACTTTAATTAATAGCTCTCTGCTGTGAAGTGTAGACTCACTAAACCACTGGTTAGGAATTCCACAGGAAAAGAGCTAATCTGACAAATATTATCTCCCAAGGTAACTGCTCTGTGACCTCCCCCGGTGCAGTGACAGTCCCGGAGGGTCATTTTGGACTCTCCAGACAGAGCTGTCCTGTTGTCACTGCTGTTCTGTGCTGCAGCTCACCAGGCTTGTTCCCCACTATAATTTGACTTGTAGAAGACATGGAATAACCTATTCTCAAAGTTATCTTCATGGAATAAAACAGATTGCATATCCTTGAGTTTCATAGTGTTACCAGGGTTTACCTATAGTAGAAAAAAAAATAAATTAGGAACCAGAGTAATTTCATCTTGATGAAATGTCTGCCACTGAAGCCTGACTAGTAAACACATAATACTTTATTTTTTGTGACTGAAGACTGTGTTCTGGTTGTTTGGCTTTATAGCTAAAGTAAGGCAGGACTGCAGGTAAGCTGTGTTGACTAGAACTGTGTCATGCAAATGAGATGAGGGAAATTTACTCCTGTACACTTATCCTTTTACACTAGCTTTCAAATTCCTTTAAGAGAAGTAAAGACTGCATGTATTCTGTTAAGAAGTTGTGTGGTGTGTTTTTGTGCTTTCTTTTTTGCAGAATATTTTCCTCCTGCCTTTTTTTTTCTTTTCGTATTTAAAACATGTTTGACTCGGAAATGGAAGCCTAAAGGTTTTTCTGACAAATTGCTGAGGTCTATTAATTTGTATGGTTCGTTTGTGCTCTCCATAGGCGAGCTGAATTTGCTGGTTGTGTGGGAAATGCAGTTATATTTTAAAGGGATATCTAGTCCCTGTAATATTTTCTTTTTCAATCAGTGTCAGTGTATTTGGAAGACTGAGTCCCTGTAAGGTTGAAAAGAGTCACTTTAGGAAACGAAAATAAATTGTATGTGAGAAGTTTGTGAAGGGAAGCTTGAGTGGCTGCTGAAGGCTGTTCCAGGGGTACTGAGGGGAGGAGAGGAGCTGTTTAATGCCAACTCTTCCTGCAGCCTGTCAATTTATTCATGCAGTGGACCTTGCAAGCCCAATCCACAGATGCTATTTTCTGCTCCTTACTGAATAAAACTCGGTGCTGGGTCCTGAGTGTAAAGATTAATTAGTCAGTGAGTGTTAAAGGTCTGTTAAAGCCATTATGGCGTGTGTCCACAGAGACAAATAGGGGCTATAAAACACTGGGTTCGAAACCTAATTTTACATGTGTATTTTTCATTAATAATAATGATGGTAGTAATAACTATAGTCTTTTCATCCTGAAAGCTCTCCAAGGACTAAATGCATAGTGCAGTGCATACTGTGTAGGAAGGATCATGCTTTCCATCACTGAGATGCTGGCTCTGGGCAGGCATCCTTCCAGTGACGTCGAGCTCAGGTTATTGTTGGCCCTTGCACACACAGCTGGGCACTGCAGCTCACACAAATAAGCTTCCTGCTCCCAAAACTAATTGTTTCCTGAGCTGAGAGTACTAGAATATATATATATATATGTTGAAAATGGCAATCAAAGAAGTTAATATTGCTATCTATATTTTTTTTAGTTTGACTACAAAAAACATTCTTCCACTTAGTTACCAGCTTTCAAATGAGTCCAGGGTTGCTAAATTGTTGAACGTTTGACTTTTTGTCTGAATTTTTTAGCCAGTCTAATAAACTTCAGCAATTGGCATAAATGGGAAGAATTTCTTTGTAAATATAAGCGTATGCATGAGTTGAAAATACTCTTGCTCATTTGTCTGGACTCAGCTGCAACTGTTCTGTGTGCACTGAAAATGAACGTCTGCATTACCAGCGCCTTCACAATGCAATGCTCCTCTTGGCAGAGTTCTGCAGAGTTCTCTGGGGTTTTGTGGCATTTTTGTGTACACTTTTTGTTTTTCCAAAACTGGTGGCTTAGGACAATTCAGAGACTGAAACAGCAGATATGGCCTCTCTCTTACAGTTATAACTGTTGCAATCTGCAAAACCAGAATTGATTATAATACATGTGAAGGTATTCCTTCTTTTCTCTCCACAGAATGAGATTTAACTCATTATAGGTGCTTCCAAAATTTGGGTTTCTCTAGCCAGTTATGTGCAGCTGTGTGGAACTTGTTTAAGATAAGCCTTATTTACAAAATTTGAAAACCAGAATCAAACCTGACTATATATATTCTCTATCTGGTTACAAATGAAGAAAATTGTCAACATGATTGGAAGAGAACTTCCTCTTCTAGGTTGGACACTTGCTTTGAATGGTGTTTTCATCACAGTGTCGTCCTGGGATCAGAAGATGCCAAGATATATTAGATCTTAAATACAGGAGAAAAAAGATGGCATTTTTCATGTCAAAGCAATGGACTGTCAGGTCAGATTCCCAGATTTTTTTGTCAGAATGCTTTCCAGACTCCTTGTTCCACATTGACATCTTGGGCAATTTAAAGTATTTGTTGGCTCTCTCCAGCAATGGAGGGAAGGACTTGTGTTCAGCAGGACGTGCAGAAGTGCTCTGGGGTTTCTTCTCTCCTTTAAGTTGTCTGCCCCCTGCAGTGTTTAATGGAAGTTTGTTCCTTCAGGAGCTACAGTGAGCTGTTGTTTCAGCTGTTGTGTTGATGTCAAACCTGGAAAGCACGGAAAAGAAATGGAAAGATGTTGATTTGTTGAACAGGCTTCTGGCACAAAGATAACTGCATAAAAATAGATAGAGATGATAGTTGTCTTAGTGCCTTATTTTGCATGACACTCTAGTGCAGTAAGGAAAGGTTATTCTTGGAGGAAAAGTGAAAAGGAAAAATAAAAAAGAGCTCAGTGGCTCTTGCCAGATTTCTCATTGTGATTCCATAACTGATAACCAACGATAAGAATTTTTTGGAACCTCCATGGATAGTCACACTAAAGGCTTCAAGAATTTAGCACTCTCTGCAAAGAAATGGAATTAATCTCTCACTTTAGCAATGTATTTATATTAGCCAGTGAATGAATGAAGTCAAAGGGCTAATAGATCTGGTGAGCAAAGCACTTGCTTTTCAGCTGCAGGTCAAGCAGCAGTTGCAGATCTCTGAGGTGCACTTACCCTGGACACAACTTGGTATCTGTGTGCCAAAGTGACTGACAGAGCCAAGGGTGGGACTGGCAGCTGTGCCTGCTGCACCTCATCAGAATACCTGATGCTGCTGGAAGCACCATCACAACAGTTCACATCTTGTAATGACAGCTCAGTAACTGTGGTGTCACCTCTTCCAGTAACGTTAGTTTATAGAAGCACGCTTCATTTCTGACATAGTTATCATCAAAAATATTTATTTTAGGCTCTAGGTCATTTTTGTAGTAAGTGATTGCATTTGTGTAATATTAATTTCATTGTCTAGGAATTGTGAAGGTTGCAGAAGGCCTTGGGAAGGCTTTCAGTGATTCAGAATCTTTCAGGTGCCTCCTTTGCCTTTCAGCGTGGCAATTCATCACGAGTACACTGGAACAATACATGTGTTAAAATGAAGACTTGTGTGTGACACTTTTTGCAGATACATGCCAAGGTGCACGCTTATAATTCCTTAGGTGTGTGGTGATGACTCCTCACAAATATTCAAAATGGTTACAAACAGTTGCAATTTGGGCCACAGATTTTTAGTTTACATAGAAAGGACAATCCGTAATCAAAAACGGCAAAAGTGGAGAATGCCTGTTTATAGCCATAAGCTTTGATTTAGTTTTTGGCTTTTTCAAGCACTTGCCCATTTTGTTCAGTATCTGTTGCAATTCATGTGTTTTTATTTTGATGTAAATCTTCCTCACTAGTGGTTAGAGAGGCCAGTGCAGACTATTGACTTTCAGGATGTAAATAGTCACGTACAGCAGAGAAGGAAGAGCTCTCACAATATCTAGGGCAGGGTCCAGGCATGTTTGCAATTTGCAAACAATAAATAACAACAGTAAAAGTTCTTTAACCAGAAATGTTTCTGAGGGGAAAAATAATGTCTCAGTAATGTCAGCCACCAAGGACTGAGGAGAGGCAGAGATGATCTTTGCAGATGGAGGGTGATACCACATTGTGGCTTTTTCATCATCTTCAGCTTCTAAATCTCCCTTTCAGCCTTTTGCTGCAAAATTAGACTTGAATGTTTCATTATTTACATGTAATAGGAATTCAATCCTCTTAATATTTATCTTCTCACCATTTCATTGTTTCACTGCGAGCTTTTTATAGGTATTGGCCTTTCATTTTTATGGGCAAAATAAAACTATTTTTGAGTGCATTTTGAACACCACAAATTAGGCTAATTTTTTTACTGGTGCCTTTTAAACCTTAATGATGTATGTATTTTTGTGTAAATCATGTGAATGGCTCATAGCTGACACTAATAATAGCAGTGGCACTAACAAAAGAAAGAGAAGTTGGGAGTGGTGGATCTTGTATACTTTATGAATGGTTATTTCACAGGGAGCAGAGACGAACAAAAGCCAGTAACGATGTATAATTTAATGCAAATAAAGTGCCCTAAGCTGCATCTTTAGTTAGGCAGGTATTTTCTGGATTCATTCTAAAAACCCCCACAAATACCACAAATGCAGGTTGTGAATAGAACAGTGCAGGGTAGCAATTTATTGCCCCATAATTTTGTTTATGGTGCTAATGATGAGCAGTTTCACTGTGGTGGCTCAAAGCTCGACTTTTATTGGAATGGGCATATTGTGGAATAGCAATGACCAACAATTACACAGTTTTTGTCGGGTTCATATGGGTATCATTTATTAACGGCAATATCCAAATTAGCATTTCAGAGGTTTTTCAGGCTAGATGGTTTTAACTGCTCCTTCTCACATGAAAGTCTTAATTTCCTTCCCAGCACGGGCCTGTGAAGTGTAGGAAATGACTGTGGGGGTCTGTACCTGATAAATGTGCCTGCTAATGAGGGTCAGAGCATTGTGGGCTTCCTCAGGGTGACACCAGCCCTGGCCACCCCTTCTGCTGTCACCCCAAGGTGAGGGATGTCCCACAGGTAGAGCCGGGCAGGAGGGGGGGCTGTGTCACCGGAGCATGAGGGACAGCTCGATGGTGGAGCAGCCCGAGCCAAGAGGGCTCATCTGCTTCCCCATGGAACTCCATCAGTAAATTGCTGTTCCCAGATGGGCCCTGTGGATGAGCACTCCCTGCAGGGACAGTCCCCAGCTCAGCACAGACACTCGTGGGCTCAGGGAACTCTCCTTTGTTGTCCTGTCCCCATGGCTGTGATAATGAGATAAAACAAACATCTTGGCTTTGGCCTCCTCTAACAGGGTTAGTTTTTCGTGGCTTTGGGATCAATCTTTGACATGTGTCACAGTCCTTAAGGTGGGTATTAATACAGAATAGTAAACGTGGGGAGTGTTCAACTTTTCCTGTGGCTGTCTATCAGAAAGTTCTGAAGTGGATTTCTTTAAAGACTCCCTGTCTCCCGAGGAAAAGGGGATAAGGCAGTGTGTCCCTGGACAGGATCTATGACTCATTATGTCAATCAAATTCCACTTCAGAGGGGAATAAAGAGATTTGTATCTCAAAGCTGTGCATAACGACTTCTTGGCTTTTCATTTCATATTTATGAGCGGTTTACTTTGAAGTGTTTATCAGGCAATACGCAGAAACATGAGAGAGCATTGCCTGAAACCATGTTCAAGTGTCTAATCTGTTAAATGCTTGCTGAGCAGGCTAGTTCATCAGTGCATGCAATGCAAAAAAGAGAGGAAAAAAATAAACTTTCTGGGTTTTTGAGGTTTTGAAGCAGAATCTTTATATTAACAATATAAAAAGGATTAATAATGCCAAGCATTTTGAAATAAATGTAATATATGAAACTTACAAAAGTTGGTTATGTTCTGTGTTAAGTAGATAAATAGTTCTTTGCTTGAAAGGAAGCTTGACAATATTTAATACCAAAACTATACAGTGCCATATCTGCTCTCAAGAGGGGAGTATACTGTGACCACAGGATTCTCACTGTTAATTCTGAAGGCTCAAGGCATTCATAAGAGCAGACTGGTGTAGGGTTCTGTTTCCCCTCTAAAGAGGGCAATTTGCTGATAACAGAAATGTTAAAAGCTGATAAAAGAATAGCAGTGGCATTAGTCTGCAAGGGGAGCAAATTTGGAGCAGCATTACCCATTTTCTGTCTGCTGTGCCTGCAGGACTCTGGAGAGGCGAGGACTGTTAAATAGGTCGAAGATTAAAAGCCCACAATTTTAGGTGAAGTGGAATCAAAATGGCAGTGTGATTGTCACTGTCACAGAGCCCCAGTGGGTTGGTTACACCAGACCATTGGCCTGGTGATCGCTGCTCCAGTTTCCTGTTAACAAGTTTGCTGCTGCCAGCCCTCTCAAGTCAGGCTTTCCTAACTCTGGCAGTGAGGTGGAGACACAGAGACTGCAGCACTAACAGGAGCACTCCAGCACCACCCCAAAACCACACTGGCAGCTCTGCTGTGTAAACACAGGGCACTGTTTACCTGGGTGGGCACTTCCCAAGGGCCTGTGGTACCTGCTGTGCATGCATGGCCATGCACTTTATATCATTAGTTCAGTGCTTGATTAAAATTGTTGACTTTGAAGGGCTTGATTTGTTTTGGACTTTGGAAAGTTATCCCTAAAATTACTTTGAGGACCACAGTTTATCAGTATCATATGTTTCTGATTATTTCAGCCAGAGATTTCTGCTTTGACTTTCAGGGTCAGAAATCCTTGGAAGCTTCAGCTGTACACTGTTTTGGGTTGAGGGTTCTTTCTTCTGGCATTCCCACTGAGGAAGGAAGGGGCTTTCTCCTCAATTATGTATCCGTGCACATTGTTCACCAAATTCTCAGTTAAAAAATGAAAGTATTAAAAAAAAAAATGCATAAAACATATTCTGTGTTCAGTTTCCATGACAAAGGTAAGTTTTAGAAGAACTTAAATCGAAGGGTACTTTCGCAGCATGTATGTCTGTTCTCTGTTCTGAAGTCTTTAAAGAGATAAAAAAGAAGAAAATAGAGCAACCAAATGCCTTTGAGAACCACAAATCTGAAATTTAAATAGAGGTGCTGGCAAGTTTTAATATTCTTAGCTGAATCAGACGTTCATCAGTCTGAAAGGGATGGATAAATGTGAGAGCATCCAGAGCCTGTCATGGTGGCTTAAGCCACCTGGAGCCCCAGCCAGCTCAGCTCCTGTGCCCTCTCACACCTGTCATTAAGGAAACAGTTTTTTCAGGTAAGACAGGGGCTGAAAGGCCACAGGCAAGAGATGTTCAACAGCACCACCCAGCTCTGCTGGCAGCGTTCACCTCATGGAACAGGGACTGGGAGCAGAACGGCCAAGCTCTCATCCAAGGTATCCTGGAAGCAGTAGAAAGGAGATCTTTGTTGTTTTGTTTCCCATCCTTAGTGTTCGGTGCTGTCCTCACCTTGTCCATACCCCCTTTCAAAGAAACCCTGGGTTTGGGTTCAAAACTGCTCTGACTCCCATAGAGCCAAAAAGGAAATACACGAACTAGCCTAAAATGCTTCTGTGCCAAATGTTGGGAGGCTAAAAAGTGTGAACTCGTGTGAGGATTAGTGATTAATCCAATCTAATCTCCCGCTTGTTAAACCCAAAGGGTTCTATAATTGAAGGCTGCGAAGTACAAAATAATAATAATGATGATGATAAATAAAAATAATAATATGTGATACCTAGACATACTTGACCTTTATCAGTGAGATGTGAATTTATCATTCCACCTGATCTGCAAGGCACTTGTGAAGCAACTAAAGGCACTTAACAAGTGAGATGACGTGTGTGTTAAAAATAGTCAGATAACACAGCCTGCACAGTAACTCTCTTGCCAACAAACCAACTTTTGGTCTGGCTCTCTTTGTAATATTTAATGTGATATCTCCTAATAATAACACCTCACAAAGATTTTGGGTTTAGACTGGAAATTTTTAATGGCAGAACTAAACAACAGAGAAGGGTACATGCTTTGTTTTGTTATTTATTTATTATTATTATTATTATTATTATTACAACTGCCTCTCGTGCAGAATATTTGACCTCGTCGGGGTCTTTTTAAAATCAGTGTTTGAAAATCAGGGGCAACATTTTCCCACACATAAGAAAACTCTTTGACAAAGAGTTTGTAGTTGTATTTGAGGTATCGTGATAATTCCTCTTCAGGGGATCACACACTTGCCACCTGTTCAACTCAGCGCCAAAGTGATGGTTTGAGCTTAACTTGAATCTCCCTTCTGGTGTTAACCAATGAAGTCAGGGCTGGCAGTCCTTCAAATTTAGGCAAAAATGGAAGAGAAAAGACAACAGAAGTGCAACAACTGCCCTCTTGTTAAAATGGAGTTTTATAAAACAAAGATGTTGTTTCAAACAGCAGAAAGGTAGAATAAGCAGAATCTATAAGCTATTTATTAGCACACACCACACATCTTCATTGAAGAAGGAGGGAAAAGTAATCTAAATTAAAACACAGCTACTGAAATTCTAAACCACTGGAAGAGAGGGAAGTGTAGATAAAACAGAGGACCACTTTGCATTCACCCAGGAGAGCTGTGCCTGCCAGCACCGCTGTCCCAGTGCAGCAGGCTCAGAGGGTGATGGTGCCCTTGGGTGTGCAGTGATCAGAAACCCAGCACAGCAGCCTGTTTGGAGTGTGGAAATGCCAGTGTAAGGACAGAGAAGAGGTGTGTGGGAGGAGGTCGTATTTCATCCTTCCATCATTCTGCAGACCAGTCAGTGCCAGCAGTGGAACTGGGGCATCCCTTTCTGGGGTTGGATGGGCAGTGTACAAATTATAGTCCCTGGCAGGTGTAAGAAATCTTGTATGAAGTGTTTGAATTTCATCTGTACAAAGCTCAGGACAACAGTATCTGAATAGGTGCCAGCTGATCCACTTAAATACCACAACTGACTGGACATTGAAAAGAACTAATTATTTTACTGGGACTAAAAATGAAAAGCTGAAAGCAATTTATGGTTCAGTCAAATAAATACAGATGTTTCCTGATCTCTTCATAAAATGAAAGCAAATGGTAAATAAAAGAAAATCTGGTTATGTCTATTTTTTAGAAGGTAAACTGGCTCAAAGAGTTTAATCTGTTTTCATTGATATACCTGATTATAAAATACATATTAATTCAAGAATTACAGTGCTCAAATGGTTTTAATTTTGTTATTCTCCAAGTCTGGCCTGAGGTTTATATGGATTTTTTTAACATGCTTCATGTGGTGCTCTGTTTAAATTGTTTTAATTTTGGGGGGAAGTTCTTATTTCCATTTTAGTTAAATTCCTTTATCAGTCCTTCAGTTCATTCGTGTTGATCTACTGATGGTCCTCCAGTAGGATTAGAAACATGGAGTTAAAGGCTGGTGTTTCTAAAACCTGTTCTAAAAACCTGTTACAAGCAATGTCACTCAGAATATAAACACAATTTCTGAGCCAAATAATAGTTGAAACCTCTTTTGTTCTACTGTGCAGGTTACAATTTACATTACTGTTACTTCTAAGTGAATGGTATTTACAGTGAAGAAGCACCTTGTGACTAAACAGCTGACAGCTGCTGGTGCTCAGAAATCGTTATATGTGCCTGGGGACCTTCATAAAATATAGAATATCCATGTTCCTAGCCTGTGAAGCAAGGGATAAAGAAACAATTAAGGTTTTGTCTGTGCTGACAGCTGATTCAGGATTTTCAGGAGTTCCCAATTAAACAGTTATGGAAGTATGAAACCTTATTACCTGTGACTTCTGCTGCTTCTCCAGAGCACAGGATATTTATCAAGTCAGGAAGAGCGATTTATTTTTTTAACCACTTTTCAAATCTTGATTTAAGAATATAGAAATAAAAAGAAAGCTTTTCATTAATTCAGCAAATTATCAACAGTTAATTTATCCCCTGGTTGTTTCGTGCAGATTTTCATAGAAATTGTTCTTAATAATTGAACTTCGTTTAGTCTATCAGTGAAGATTAGGAGCTGTACAGCAATTTTATCCAAAAAGTACTGATATCCATATATATCCATATATATATATATATACATGGTCAATGGAGGGTTTGTTTTTCTGGAGACCAAGGAGAACTCACTGTCCTTTTCTGACATAACTAAAAGAATTTTACAACAGGCAACCAACATCTTCGTGAGCTAGTCTAGAATGCAAATGACACCTTTTCAGTGCTGGAAACTGTGATTTTAAATTCTGTAGGACCATGGTCTAATCTTATTTGACTGTTCTTGTGTTTTGTGTACTTGAGTTTGCACACATTTCTTAAAATAACACCTTAAAACCCGGATAGATCAAACTATTTAGGTTAAAATTTGCCGTGTCCCTGGGGGTCTGTTTGTTTGGGAAGTGGACATCCCTCTGTAATAAATTCATCTGTACTCCTGTTACCACTCCTCAGAGGTGGGAAAAGTTGCAAAACTTTCAGTAAATCAAAGATAGGCTAAGAAAGTGAAGTGTTAGCCTGAAGAATTACTTTCTAACCTGAGCTGTGGGGGGTAGGTAATAAATAATAATCATTCTTGACACCTAGCTCTGTCCTCTTGTTCTCCCAATCTGTTTTTGTTTTTAATCAACATCAGCATTTCAGGACAAAACAATAAATGCATGATTTTCCCTAAAGCAGCAGATCATCAAAATAAGTTCATTACCATGAGGTGATGCCAGGGATGTGGTTGGTGGGGTGAGGAGCAGAAAAGACTTTGCCTCTGTGTGAGAAATGCTCGGCAACAGCTGCAGCCTCTCTTGAGTCACCAGCAGTTTTCCAGCACAAATCCAAATCCAGCTACTGTGAGGAGAATTAACTCTATCTCAGCCAAAACCAGCACACAAGGGGCACCTCCAAGTCAGAAAGAAGCAAGGCAGGTTATAGAAAAGACAATTACAGGATTCTGCCATTGATGAGGGAAGCTAGGAAATGAATTTTACCTTCAAACCAGGTGTTGCAACGTGCACAAAGATTCCTCTTTGCTGCTTCTACTCAGTTCGCTGCAAAAGGGACTGGGGCAGCCGGAGTTTCACTTTTTAGAAAACCACTGTGTTTCTGTTGAATTTTAAAAATTGCTGACTGCATAAACTGTGTATTTATAACATTTGTATTCTGCACTGTAGAAAGCATACCTGGAGTGGGGGGTGTCTGTATGTCCATGTGTGCAGGGGGGGACAGGCAGAGATGGGCACCAAGAGCTCTGTGCTGTTCTCACACTTCTCAGTAACATCTGCAAAGCATTTCCTGAGGCCTCTGTCACAAATGTGCTCTCTCAAAGTAAGATTTAGCATCCTTAAGTGGTTAAAGTTCACATTCATTTGGTTATAAAATGTTTAGCTTTCCTGAGTAGCAATACCTGGAATTTAATGATCTTAAATGAAAATATGCCATCTGTGAATCTTCTCAGCAGGCAGTAACAGAAGTGTGTAGGAGGCCCTGCTGCTTTTAACCCCCAGCTGTCAATTTAAAAACCTACAACAAGGTACGGAGTGGTCATTATTGTTATTTGCTGCCTTCTGAGGAATCTGTTCTGTGGAGTTTGATCAGGGCAGAGTTTGTTCCACAGCTACCAAAGGGCAACTATTTATTATTTAGGGAAAAATGGATAGAGAGTTAGGAATGTTAGGAGAGTCCAGGTAAAAAGTTTGTTATAACTTTTGTGGAGATTACAAGGGGGAGGAAAAGCTTCTTGTGAAGCTGCTGGAGGCTGGTGAGTCTCCTGACTGGAGTGGCCAGTGTGTCCTGTTCATCACCTGACCTCCTCAGTCATAGGGTGGCTTCTTCTCTTGGAGTGTTCACTGTGAAAAAGGACTTTATCTTTTCCTCGTACTGTTCTTTTTGAGTTTGTGGGTTCTGCAGAAATGGGACACTGCAGTGATTGGAATGTCGATGATGGTAACAGAGGGAATTTTCCAGGCATGTTTCATTTGCTACAAAGGATATTCATTTGCAATGCTGTGGTTAAAATTCCTGTTTGTTGCACAGATAAGATACTTCTGTTTGAAGTATATTTAAACTACCAGAAAGATGCAGTATGTTTTATAGTGATGTGTCAAGGAGAGAGGGGGAGATTTATTAAAAAAAAAAAAAAAAAAAAAAGTCTTACATTAATAATTTTTTTCTTAAATTGTAAATACAATAGTAGAAAAGCTTCAAAAATACCGGAGGGACAGTAGTGAGCCTGGGGTTGGAGTCTCAGTTTAGAATATCTGAGGGGGTAGAATTTAAAAAAAAAACAAACCATAACATTTTGTAGAACAGGATCTTTAACTGTGGGAAAAGAATAGTGCTGAAGTGGTTGAAATACAAGGGATGATTGAAGAGATGGCAGTTGTTTATTGGGTAAGGAAGATGAGAAAAAAGGTCAATGTTAAAAATGTGTACGCTAAGTGGATAAAAAATGAGATTGTCATCATGACTGAATTCATGAAGAATTAAGAAAAATTAAGTGTGCATCACAGTTTGTTAAAAAAGAGACCTCTTCATGGACCACAGATTGGAGCTAAACTGTGGTACTTGTGCCAGCAAAATCATAATAGCTCTGAACATGACAAGGACTTGAGAAAGGATGGAATGCCCTAAATAGATGGATTCTTGTGATCATCACTACTTGTGGTGGCAAAGACTGTAAGGGACAGTCATCCTTTTGATTTTAGACTTAGTCCAGTTGTGAGCTTGATGTTGTGTTGAGGGCAAATCCATCAGAGCTGTGCCTTGCTGGTTTCAGGATCTTCCTCTGAGGCATCTTGTAGCAATCACAGCTGGATTAGATTCACCTTCAGAAGGGCAGTTCATGCAGTTGTAATTACCCAAATGAGCCCCCGCCCAGGGGCTGGGTCAAAGTACCCTTTGTTTATCTGGGGATGCTTTGCAGAGGTAATGAGCACAAGAGTGCATCTTTGAAGGCAACACGCTTTTAGTAAGTGTTTATACACGAAATAACTGAAATAGTAAACTTCTGTCAAAGGAACCCTGCTAAAGAGGTAGTACAAGTTATGTGCTAATTAAAAGGGAAACATCTATTCTATTGAGAGACTATTCACAGCATGTAGATTATGGGCAATGATGATGAAGTACCTAACATTGTATTACACTTCTAAACTAGTGTTCTTCTGCTCTGTTTTTGTATGAGAGATTACACCCACCTCAAAGGAGCAGCTGCTTTTAACTGCTTTTCTTCAATGGAAATGGTCTCGTGATTTCTGCAGGTGGGGATGAAGGGACGGGGGATGGAGGCTGCCAAGCTCTGCTGCTTGTGAAAAACCTTGGGACTTTTTATTTTTTTGTGGGGTGTTCCTCAAGAGAAATAAGTTTCTTTTTCCACCAACAAGGGTCTGATGTTCTTTGCTGGAGCTCCTAATCACTTAGAGCTGTCAGGAAGAGACTTCTTGAAGGATACACCAAATCTTAACCCCAGGCCAGGCTGGCTCTGTGTTTCCTCCCTCCAGCTCAGAGCAGTCTGTAGTGGCAGTGGGGCAAGGAGGGTTGTTCCTTCTGTCATTGGGATCCCATTTGGAGTATTCTGGCAGGGGGAGTGGATATGAAATGTGGCTTGGATGGTTTTTCGGCATTTGTGAGACTGTACTTCATCTGTAAAGTGATAGTAGGGTTCTGTCTGCTGTGAATTATGGGATAAATTATTTCTGTGCATTCAGATTATATTTACCCCCTGTGTGAATTTACAGGGGTGGTCTACTGATGCCATTAATTAATGTGCAGTAATGGCTGAGCAAATGAGAGAATAATAGATGGGTGACAGCAGTTCATATGTTACTAAGGAGATGTGGGAAGTTTCATTTTAGGGAAACAAGGGATGGAGGAGAATGTGATCCAGATCAAGAGAAGGTCTAGGCAATATAACTGTAGTATTTCTATCTCCTTTCCCTCATATTTTACAGTAAACAAAGGGCTATGAAGATATCAGGCATTATAATATATATAGATATATTTTTGCATATGTAGATATAAAATATGTGTCTGGCAGCTGATTTTATATATGTATGTAGATACAAAACGTGTATATATGCAAATGTGAAAAAACTGTTATCCATGGGTATCCAAGGACAAATTATTCTGCCACTTCAAGCTGTCTTGTAGAAGTCTCAAATAATATTTTGCAGAAGAAAATGCAAAAAAATATTAAATAAAACTCATTAGAATCTACCAGAGAAGATGACTTAAGTGGAGGGGGAAATTTCTAGAACATTTCATGTCTACCATCAAGATGCTTGAGATTTTCTGTTGTAAGGCTGTAAGGAGATTTCTGAGAAGCAGCAGAGAAAATCCTTTCCCAGAGGCTGAGGGGCTGATTCCATTTGTGTTCTTGGGCTGATGTGATCCACTTCTCAAATGTTTTAAAGGTGGTCAGTTCCTGGCAGATGCCGAATTCCCAGATAATGAAACTCAGACGGGTGGATGATTTCTGTGAACAGGATGTTTCACTTTCAGTGCCTTTACCATTTTCCTTAGACAAATAAAGCGAGAATTGCTCCGAAGATGCTTTTTGCATCAGATGTTGCAGTCACATTCTGACGTCAAGACAGGATGCTAATCAGAGGGAAATCAGATGGGATTGTAAGGGCTGTTAAAACCCACAGAATATAATTAAAATGTTTTACCGGGGATGTCAAACAGCTTAATTAAGCTAATATATTTATAATTTGTGTGTATTTGTAGACGTTAATGCCACCAGCAAACAAGAAAACTGGAAAAATCTTCATTTTCATGATGAGTTTAAGTAATTTTAACATATGTGTAATGTCAACGTGTGCTCTACCTGTGTAAGTCAGAAAGTGTGGACCTACCAAGCTTCAGATCATTCCATATTTTTATAATATTTTGGTTTTATTTTGACCTTTTTATTAATAACTTTAAGGTTAGTTGGATGATAAGACTAAACCAAAACTATAATCAATCAAACTGTTTTTGTTAAATGTCTCCTGCTGAAATTGCACATGATTAAAATTCCATTTTCTTTAAAAGTAACTTTGTTTCATTTGTCATGCTAGAGCTCTTCACTTATTAAAAAAAAAAAAGGGCAAAAAATCTTTAGGCTGAAGTGCACTTAAGAAGCTCATTTTTAGGACTGTTGAGTTCCTTGCTTTTGACTAAACCACTAAATTTCTGATTACTACATTAAATATTAGAAGGCAGGTAAAATATGCTCCTAACTAGGAGGGTTCAGGCCAATTTGGTGTTGATGGAAGCAAAGTGACTATTTTAATGTCAGCTTTTTATATTCCTTTTAAGCACTGCCACTAAATGCTTCATATCTTGAGAAGGATCCACCTGGTGATAATTCTTTAGCTGGGGTTTTTCCCATTTACAGGTTCACCTTGGGGTGAAAGAGGGCACAGCTCCTCCCTCTTCCACACCTTCCCTTGGTTGATGAGCTCTAGGAATAAATCCCAAGTAGGGCCCAGTTTTACTTTCTGTAGATGTGTGCATACATCTCATATCCAAAAAATGGTTTAACAGCTGGATGTGAGACTGAAGGGGCTAATCTGTGAAAGAAGTTGTAATACTTAAAAAAAAATAAAAAATCTAGTTAACTTCTTTATGAATAGAAGACACTTAATTGTATGTTTAATTTAGTCTGTGAACTTCCACAGTAGAGCTTTATTCTGACAAATACATAGCGGAAGAGGAGACAACATAAGCTGATTTTGTACAAAATAAAACTGCTGTTTTACAAACACAGACCATGGGTCTGGTTTCTCTGTGAATTAAGAAATTAATTAAATAATTGGCAGTTATACTGCCAGCGACTTCAGTTCTGGTTTTAGCCCAATGTAATGAAGCTCAAATTACTTTGCCTTTCCAAACCTTTGAAAGCCTTAGAGACCAGTGAATATTTCCCTGTATTTTTTTACTGCCCTGTTCATTACTGTAGGAAACAAATACATAAGCAGAAATCAGCCATCGAGTCTGTGCTTTCTGAGAACCCAGGGGGACTGCACGTGCTTTAAAAATGTATGAGACTTTGTCCACTGAGTCGTTATTAACTGCTAAAGGTCACGTGTTTTGACATTGGTTCTGAAAGTTTTGCCTTTAAACCCGGTGACCTCCTGATTTTGGTACTGATGCACAACTTCTTCTTGACTATGGTGGAGAAAAGGTAGAAAAGAGTTGCAGTGCTTATCAGGTCTGTCTTGATTTCTACAGCAGGTATTAAATGACTAATTGCACCGAATGTAAGAGTGCAAAACTGGTGACGTGGTTTCCCGTTTTGTGGGTTTGCGGTTTTTTTCATTGTGTCTGTGGAAGGCTTGTGTATGAGAAAATGAGCTTTACAGAGGAAAAAAAAAAAATCCTCTTTTCTAGTAATCAAATGCACAGCATCAGAGCTCGTGCTCTGCTCCTACAAACACAAGGTTAGATACATAGCAAAGCAGGGCATCTCATTAACACTTGTTGCAAGGTTAATCGCTCACCTCAGTGATTAGTTATTTGGGGCCAAAATTAAGGCAAGCTTAAAATCTGAAGACCTTTCCTACCTTTATTTTGTATATTTGTCCATTTTAACTGCATTTACTGTGTTTGAGGTTAAGTTTTGCTAGACTGGAGATTTCACAGCTTTCACAGCACAGTCTGAGTTGGAAGGGACCCACAAGGATCATGGAGCCCAGCTCTTAAGTGAAGGGTCTACAGCATAATTAAGTGAAATTAAAAACGGTCTTTTATTTTAAAGCTTAAAATAAATCCCCTATGTTTTAAATTATTGAATTTTTTTTTTTTTTTTTCTGCCCTTCCAGGAACAAACTTCACCCTTGCAGAGCTGGGGATCTGCGAGCCCTCTCCCCACCGCAGCGGTTACTGCTCAGACATAGGAATGCTCCACCAGGGCTATTCCCTGAGCACGGGCTCCGATGCCGACTCGGACACGGAGGGGGGGATGTCTCCGGAGCATGCCATCAGGCTGTGGGGAAGAGGGATCAAATCCAGGCGCAGTTCTGGACTGTCAAGTCGAGAAAACTCAGCGCTCACGCTCACCGACTCCGACAACGAGAACAAGTCAGACGAGGAGAACGGTAGGCCTGGTTCTAAAATATATTCCTAATGTACACGTGTGAGAATGTGATCATACTTCAAAATACTCCAGGCTTCTTTTAAAGGTGGTATTTTCACTTTCTCAGTTTGACTAAAGCTGCTTTTTAACAAGTTGGGTATTTTTTTTCCCATCAGTATCAGGAATCTTACAGATGCATCATATGATATATAACATGTTTGATCTTACAATTCGCTTTTCACACCGTGATCTTCCACTGAAGTTTGGGCTCAGAGTATATTGAATTAAACTTAATGATGAGGAGCAGAAAGAAATTTCTTGAGAGAAATAGTTTCTCGTATGTAATTCTTCTACACAGCTTGAAGTAATATTAATAATCCACAGTACGCTGGTAGCTGGAACAGTGGTGCTAATTCGTAACAATCAGATTTAATCTGGTGTACTTTTTCATTCTGAAGTTGGAAAAGAATTACTTTGCTGTTTGCATATTGGTATTGGGGGGCTTTTAGAAAGCAAACCTCTAGATCAGGCTGGGGCAGAACACTTCTGTTTGGTGTGGTTTACTAAGGTCACCGAAATGAACTTTTGGCACTGCACCACTCACTTGTGACAAAGCAGCTCAGCAGTGGTGGGTTCTCAGTGACCTGATTCAGGTTCTTCACAGGTATCACCTTAAAGTTTTCAGCTGCGGTGTTTTCTGCACTGACATATATTTCAAGAACTAAAGAGGGGGAAATAGTAAAAATGGATTTGCATGAATTTGCCTTCCATGCTGCAGAGCGATGAAGGTGCAAACTCAGCTTGGTTAAAATAGAAACGAAAGGTTTTGCTTCTTGTCTCTCTGAGGAGGTGAAGAGGAACCTCCCTAACGTCACACCCTCAGAGCAACTGTTCCAGCAGCTGACTCCAGCTCCTGAAGGCAGCTCTCTGCTGAGCATATTACTTGTGATAAAATTCAGCTTGATACGCTCTGGGTGCCTCTCGGGAGAGGATTTTTGTAGGTGTTTATTTTGGGCTCCTCCCTGTACTTACTGACAGTTGTCTCGCTTTCAACAAAGCTGGTGTGCCAGGCACTAAAAAAAAAAAACAAACAAGCAACTGCTTGTCAAAGCAAACAAGGAAAAACCAAATTACAGTTTATATATTGATAGAAAGAAGTTCAGAAAAGTGCCATTGATTTTGTTTGTAACAGTATTCTTTTTTATTGTTGTTGTGGATTTAAACTGAATCTTCAAGTACTGTCTCCTCTCCATAGACATAGCAGGATACATTTCTTCATCAAAACCAAGGAGGGAACGAGCATTTACTAATAATGGTTTGTACAAGGAAGCCCACGTTTTAAAAGGAATAAATGACTGCTTACTTGATTTTTCCCTTTCTCTTTCTAATAGTACCATTCACAGAAAATATGACAACTTCCACTGACTTTTAGTACACTTTTGGTAAGGCTACTGAGCTGTAATTTCAAGTAGAAAACCTGACTAATAGAATTCTGGCATTATGGAATGATTGGGTTTCAGTTCTGTAGCAGAAATTCACTTCCCTGAAGGTGGTTGTCTCCATTTCAGAGGCAGCAGTGTGCCACACCCCTTTTGTCCGAGGAAATGTCATTTCAGGACCTACTTTTATATGTGTTGTCGCAGAAGTTGATAAAAGAATGAGTCTGTTTGCCTGTTTTTCAATTTCATCCTTAGAAAAAGTGAATTATGAAGTAACTAGAAATCTAGTGCAGCAAATCCATTTTGAATAGGTGGTTTTTCTAACAGTGATGTTAATAGGGGTAAGAAGAACATAATCAAGTAGCAAGCAAGCAACAAGCCAGGATGTGGTTGGAAAAAACCCATCACACAAGTCAGAAGCAACTATTATATACACAGAGGTGTTAACTTCAGGGAACTTTTCAGCCTTACTCTCTCACGTATCCTGGTTAGCTCAAAAATCAATGCTTCTTCACATCACTGATTTTATGAAGTTTTGGGATGCATTATCATATAGATTGACAGTTGCCCCACTGGTTCAGCACCACAGTGTGGACACTTACAAAACCATCATTAATTTCTCACGCTTGTGCCCAGCAGTGGTTTCCTCCATAATAAACACCATGTGCTTCAGAAGCAGATCAATAACCTGCTAGGTGTTAGTCTGGAGAGGAAGTAACAAGAATCTATATTTCAAGAGAAATTTGCACTCTGATGTGGTTTCAGATTTGCAGGATACCGGCATAAAACGAGGCATTGCTTAGAATGAGACTTGACCAATTTATCCCCAGCAATATTAGAGGGAACTCAGGATGCACAGACCTCTGACTTTAAATAAAGTACTGTTAAAGCTCTTTCCCTGGCACAGTTCAAGTGTTATGTTATGAAGCAGTAGTTCAACTCCAAAATATGATTATTTTTTTAATATTGAGATGCCATCACAATTCCTACCACTGTGTTTAAAAAAAACCCAAACAAAATGACCAACACTTCTTTTTGGTGTTATTAAATCTGTTTTGTCATTTTTAGCACATCTCCAAGTAGTACAGAGGAGGCCTAATTTCTAAAAATTGCTCTGGCAATAGGCTTTTGTTCCCATTCAAATACATTCACAAAGCTTGTGACCATTTTCTGCACTTGTAGATTTAGTATGATTTAATTTTATCATAAACTAGAATGCCGTGAACCTTGAAATATTAGCAGGTCTGAAATGCTTATAGATAAATTGAAATAATGGAAACTCATTAAATTCCATGTTTTACTTGATACACTGAATTTCTTCCTGACAAAACACCATATTGACATTTGAAAAACAACACTTTTATTTTCAGAAGTTTGATTAGGCTCGAAATTCTCATCATATCTCGCAGCTTTTCCTGCTGTTGTGATCTGGTCATCTCTCAAGCTCTTTAGATGAGTCAAGGTGAATATGTAACACAAATCTGTCACCAAATTGGTATTCAACACGATGTATTGAGTTTATTTAAGTAAAATATTCTATTTTTTTCACACAAATATAAAAAAGTCAGTTAGAAATACAGGAACACCTCTCATATCACGTGCCAGCTTTGTAGAGAGGATTACCTGTGGGACCCCCCAGCTGTGGGGTACAGGGGATAGACCACAGTTCCTGAATGCCCTTTTTTTGTTTGTTTTATTAAATCCTGTAACCATTTATTCCAGAACATTCTGGAAAACGTTCAAAAAGTAGCTTTTTCATCACTTGTCATGTTCTTTCTTAAGCCTGCAGTATTTCTATTTCCAGAGTAAAGCTTAGGTGCTGGTTGTGTTTAGGGAGTGACCTTGAAGTGAATACTCTTCCAGGCTGCCAGTGCTTTTTCCCCCTCTCTTTTTTAAAAAAGAGAAGACATCTTCTTTTTTTTTTTTCTAAAGTTGAGTTGAAAATTACGTTCTTCTCAAAAATATAAACCACTATAAATTAAGGTAAATTTCAGTTTAAAGATCCATGCACATGGAGTGATCGTAATTAAAGGAGCGTTTCTGTACAGGATCCTTTTGCAGCAGATCTGCAATCTTCTCTTTTCCACTGTTACTGAAGGACCAGTTGCAGGCTGTTAGGGAGGCGATGAAATTCGACTGACATTAGGCAGATGGGAGTGAAAAGCTGAATAGACCACTAATAGAGAAGAGAAAAGAGAATCCTACGTAGAGGAAAGAAGAAAGGAAAAGTAACGTGTGCACTCAGAGCAGGTCTTGGTAATATTTCAGAGTGTTAAAATGAACGAGGAGAGGAGGGCTTGAGATGTGAGTCTAGATTGGGTTCATTCTCCCATGGTGAGAGAGAAAACATCTGGAATGGTGTTGGGACTTCTTGGGGTTTTTTGAGAAGGTTTTCACCTTGACATTTTTTGTATAAATAACATTATTGTGTACAATGGATAGATAATAGAATGTGACAGAAACTGTTTATCATGAGATTTCTGTGTTGATATTATAATATCAAACACTTGAGATATTTTTGTTTTACATTTGTATGTCAGAGAAGGAAAAAAAAAAAAAAAGAAGTGTCTTGGGGGAGGAGGAGAAGAATTTCCAGGACTGAAACCATAATATTAAAATAGTGTCAGACCAAAACAGTTGATCAAGGACTACTTTTATCTTAGTAGCAGTGATTCTGAACTGAGCAGCAAGACCAAAATGAACGAGGAGGAATAAAGCAATCCCAAAGTTCAGCGAATCAAGGGAGAGTTCAAGGTTGTGGAATTATTGTGGAAATCTGTGCACGTTTGAAAGAAACCCACCACAAAACATTGTGGGTTATGGCAGCTCTTTGTAGATGAAACCTGTGGGAAGCAAACATACCTGTGTGGATACCCAGCTGCACCTCGGGAGGGGTGGGAAAGGGATGCATTGTTGGAATGAACCTGGAGAGTCCTGGCGCTGAATCCAGGAGTTCCTTTCCTCACTTCACCTCCTTTTCTTCCTGGAGAAGCTTTTCCATGCTCCACTGGAGCCAGCCTGACTCCAGCATCAGGTCTGGTGATTCAAGTCATGTAGAAAGGTGTTGTAGGAAGCTGCACCGATATTTTCAGGTTCCATATCCATCAGTATTTCCTGTTCTAGACCTGTTGGTGACAATGAATTCTATTGGTTTTCCACATTCTTTTGGTGGTGTTTTTTATTGTAGTAATTAAAAGTTTGAATAACAGGCAGTACCTTGTGTGCATATCACTTATTGTTGAATGAAAGAGGACCATGAATAAAATAAATTAAGTTGGAAAAAGTATAAGATGGAATATGAAAAACTCTATGTATGTGTTGTACTTCTGATTGAATCTTATGAAAAATTAGGCAAATTATATTCTCTCTGTGTTTTCTTTGCTATGATGTTTTCAATGGTCACTTCATACACTAATTTCTCAAATGAATCTTGTAACAAAGAAAAAAAAAACACTTCATAATTTAGAGTAATATCACATTTTATGAACAGTGTAATCTGGGCCTTTCTGGGGATGCTGAATAACAGACTTACAATAGAAAAGATGTTTTGCATCAGAGGAGTTTACAAAAAGGCACCAGACAGATGACAGCCCAGGAGTTTTTCTTATTTTTACTGTTGCAATTTTGACATGTTGTTCTCAATTATTTTCTTCAATTTTATTTTTTTTTCCCAGTTTTCTATTTCACACTTTAAATAATTTGCAGGGCAGATTATGGTGAAACTGTGATTCTACTCTTGGGAATATTTTGGGTTTGTCATATGCATGCGAATGTCTCTAAATGGCAAGACCACATTGAAAGTAGATTTTAATGTTCCTGGTCCCAGAATTCTCTTTGGGATAAAAAGGTGGCAGGTTAAGCTTGCTTCCTAAAGTTTGCCACTAAGAAATATTCACTTTCACCAATAGGAAATACGCGATGTTTAGACTAATGGGGATGCAACTGGAGCAGATCTGTGTAGTACTCAAGTGCAGGGGGGAATATACAATATGCCTTCATAATTGTGAGATGGAATATCAATGTTTTGTGTGCAAGAAGCAGCAGGGAAGCTGTAGGATCACTGTGCATGTCAGAGTGAAGTGCTGATTTCAGCTGGTGCTGCTGCCTGGGAACGCTGTGCCCGCTTCTCTCCCAGAGCGACCCAGGTAACTTGGAAATGACAGGAGGGACAGATCTGAGAGAGAAGAGGGGAAGAGCTGCCACAGTTGTACGATCTGCTCGTAGCTGAGAAAGTGGCCAGATGGTCCTGAGGAAGTGGTGAGATGGAAATGAAATGTCATATACTCGGGAAATGGCACCGCGTACGTCACACGTCGCCGAGACTCCTGAAGGAGGAGAGCTGGGGAGGTTTGATCCTGCATGGGCAGCTTCAGCTCTGCTTTAGGAAGGCTTGTAAAGTACTTTGTAAATGACAAATTTAGAAAGTCATTAAGCACAGTATCAAAGCTCGGTTGCTTAAGTGGATCCAATTTTGATGTGCTCTCAAAACCTGAGGGCACTTCTGATAGGAAGTGGTTTCCTAATGAGGGAATTGACTAGCAGGGATGACTTTTAAAGACTTAACTACACATCAACTCAATTTTGTCCAGGTAAATGGCTTATGCATTCAGTGTAGAGGGAGGGTAGATGACGGGGTTAAGGACAAAAAATAGATATGTAGTCCTGGTAAACTTTAAATCCTCATGGAAGACAGGAATATGGAATGACAGTGTTTAAGAGCTTAAAAATTTGTTACAATTTTAGTAAAACCCAGCAATGCTGAAGTGTAGGTTGGCAGGATGATGTGGTGAAGTGGTGCTGCACACACTGGTATGCTGAAAGAGCTCAGTGCTGTTTGGAACACAGTGTTGGATGGGATTCTGGAGACTAGGGTTGGAAAAGTGACAAGGGTGACCGGTCTGCTTAGGTAGCCTAAAAGGGTAAAAAAAAAAAGTCCTCTTGACCTTCAGTAGGTGGCATTCAGCAATTTGGCAGCCATTAGATCTTCCACTCAATTCAGTGTTAGCTGGGAGATGTACATCAGGATCCCAGGTTTCATCCTCCCGGAGATACATGTGTCTGTAGCCCTCCTGAACAGAGAAGAAATGGGTGAAATGTTAAAAAAACTCCAACTAAACAAACTCAAAACTAAACCACTGCAAAACAAAACAGCTTCTTACAGAGGGTGAGGAGAGGTCTTACACCTTGAGTGTCCTTAGTGTTCTTGCCCATTCATTTCAGTCAGAGTTTCAGTGTCTGTACCATTTTTCATTGCCCCTGAGGTGTCAGTGATTTCAGACCAATGTCATACTCTGGCAGAGCATCAGCAGGCTTTTAGTCCATATCCCGTGCGAGGGCCTGCCTGAAGCTGTATCCTGTTTTCCAGGCTCTCTCTTCATGGTGGGTTTTTTATGGATTAGGTGAATGCCCTCCACATGATTGCACAAACCAAGACAACCAGGAATTGAGACCTGGGAAATTAAGTCCAGCATTTAGCCAGGAAACTGAGGAAAACAGAAAAAATGGGCTGGTGAATTAAGGCTATCAGGAGAATAATGAAGCAGCTGGGTTCATAAACTGCTGAGGCTAGCTGGGATCTTCCTTTTTCCTGAATTCATAGGGAAAGAGCTTTTGCCTGCAGCTGTATCTACATCATTGCGTGAAGGTCACAACATGGAGAGCTTTTTTTAAAAAAAAAAAATTCTCAAAATAACCACAAGACTTTTCAATTAGTGTTTTAATGATGAGCCTTTCCATCTAGTTGGGCGAAATGATGAAACTATGTTTAACAAGAACTCTATTACAGCACGTTATTCAGTTTGTCAATTATTAGAAAAGCCAACTTAGATGATACAGGTCACCCAGGTAAGGAAATGGCAGTGCCTTTGTTCAAAGCATAACTGAGTTAGAATAATGCCTTTTTATTCTTTTCTGTATCAGAGATGTGTATCAGATAGAGCCAATCCAGCTTGGTACTAAATGCGTTGTGAGTGGCTGATGAGCAATAAACCCTTCCCAGGAAGGTTTTGTTATGGTGAAACAAAACCCCGTGTGTTTCACATTTCCCTTGTAAACTGAAGCACAGATCACAGGAATCCATGCAGTGAATTTTTGTTGTCTTGCCTTGCAAAACGCTGAGGAATTTTACCAAATGCTGTCCTGAAATTTGTCAAGGTACCTTTTTAGCCTTCTGGCACCTTTCCTCGTGTGTCATATCCCACTATTAATAATCTCCCCAATTACAAAGATTTGCATACTTCAGTGATTAGTGCATAATTGGGTGAAGGTACATAGTGGTTTTTCTTGTCAGTCCTTCATTTGAGAAGCTCAGCCTGAGTCTGATCAGCTCTGCTAGTGCAGTGAATACCCATTGTCACACATGTAAGGCTGTTTAAGTATCATTATTGTTTCTAAATATTTCATGGGATATGCTTTTTGTTTACACTCTGCACGCTGTTCTTTTCAAGGAATCTGTCAGCTTCTCAAAGACAGTGTATTGGAATTGATTGCTAACGTGATGCTGAACTGTAACATCCTACTCAGGTAGGAAAGAATTCATCTGCAGTTAGAAAATGGAGAGGAAATGATCCCTTAGCTCTTCTAGTGCCAAAGGTTTAATATGTGTGTATTAGAATAAACAGACTTTGTTGAAAATTAAATTATCCCATAACTAAGGAGTTTCAAGAGAGATTATTATTATGTTACTGTCTTTTATTGTAGAACTTCTTTTCACTTAGTTCTTCAGCAGCACTAAGTTCCATTCCTTAGATCAGAGGAGAGAAAATCTAATTCATAAGTCTGATTTTTATGTCTTACCCACAAAGTCTTTTTGTGAGTTGACTTTCTGCAGAAGCTCCTGGCAGAATTGGATGGCTTCTTTCAGATACTGGTGGGAGCAGCCTGGAAATCAACTGTTTCCTTTGCTTTTAATTTCATTTCTATTTCACACAGGTTAAAGACAACTTTGTACTTAACTTGGGCTTTTATGCATTCTATGACAGTCTCCTTCCTCGGCACTGATAAGGGAAGTACTTTTATCTATTTGTTCAGTCTTTCTGTAGCATTAGAAATTGCTGACTCTCTGCCATTCTTCCTGTAAGAAGCTCTGGGGATGATTGGCAGTGCTTCAGGAAGGCTGAAGCTCTGCCTCTCCAATCAAGTGAGAGACTTTTTTAGGAGCAGCTGTTTGTCCACTTTCAAGCCACTTGCCTGTTCAGTCTTTGGCTCACAGACCTCTCATCAATGTTCTTTAACTTCTCAAAAGATGTTGGTAGAGCTACACACACCATGTTGAAATCTTGACTATATGTGAACATGAAATGCTATCTGTGGTAAAAGTGCATTTTTTTTTTCAATTTGTAGTTTGTCTATCTGATGGTTAAAGAACATCAGATTAGACTAAACCTAGGAAAGAAAGATGTGATAGTGGGGAGGTGGAAGAATTTTGAAAAACATGTCTTTTTCCTAAAGTTACCTGCTATTGAAGGCTGGTTAGCCTTGTTCTTAAAGCTGACCCCCTACCTTTTGCAGCTTGCAGTAGGAATCCTTTCCATGTCACAGATTTACATGAAGAAGTAGCTTTAAATGTGTGGGGTTTTTTTTCTAGGCTGAATAATTGACCTCATTATGTGTTACTGTTTGTCACCAGAGGGTGCCATTGCTGTGATCTTCCACATTCTTCTGCTAAAACCCCTGCTTTTTGGGAGAGGTGCTGCTTCTGTACAGTACCTCTTCCTTTAGTTGTGTAAAGGAATGGCAAGAGAAGTGGACTAATGGAGAATAATTGTCACAACTGGCAGCAGAGTAATGTAGATGAAAACAGTAGTTGGAACAACCACGTCCTAAAAAGGGGCTGTTTCCTTGTTGTCTGCTTGGGTTTGTTGCAGGAATGCTTTGAATTAACACCACTCACACTGCAGTTGTGTGAAAACTCATTTCTTACCGTGCAAATCTCCACAAGTCTCTAGATCCTCAGTGCTGTGTGGCAGAGCAACACCAGGGTCAGGGGAACATTTTGAATTTGTGAATGAAGTTACAGAAGAAGGTGTAGCTGCTACAGAGTAAATTGTTGGCCTGTTCCGTGCTGGCTCCTCAAGGCATTTGTCCTAATTTTACCATGTGTAAGAGCCTTAGGCTTGCATGTAGGATCTAGTCCATGAGTCTGTGGTGTTTGTCCATCTGTGTGGCCAGGGAATGGGATCTGAGGGAGAGATTTACACAAATTGGACTCCAACAAATGCAGTTGATTCCTGGAATGTATCACAGTTCATTCCCAGGGCATATCAGACTGTAATTAGATTCAATACAAACTCATAGCTATACTTTCCAGCCTTTGGTATTTCCTCTGTGCTCCAAAACACGCAATGCAGGTCAATGAAATAAAAATATGACCTTATCAAGATTGTATTTTCTATAGGCTGCGATGGAAGAAGTAGTTTTGGTAGTTTTTGTGCTTTTTATTTTAATAAGAACCATGCTGGTTATCCCTGAAGGCCTTCAAATAACAGGTCTCTGGGTCAGATCTTGCAGCTGAGCAACTATTCAGTGGAGAGGATGACTTCTGTGGGTTTTGGAGTTGTTGTAAATACCTCTGAAACTGCTGACTGTTCAAGTCACTCAGGCTTTTCAGTGGTGTGCTGCTTATTTGGAGAAAATGATCACCCAGCTGGTGAAATTGTATTTGCCTGGGAGTCCAAGGCGCCCATGGAAACCACAATTGCTCGGCATGTTTGCCCTGTTGGAAGTGAGATCCCATCTTGTTGGAAGGCACAATATCCCCCAGTTGCAGCAACATGCCTGTAGGCAAGGCACAGTGTGTGAGCATCATTTGTCTGCTTAGAGCCACGACTGTCATTCAGAGATATTGAAAGGGAGCAGTTGGATTTTTTCACACAAATGGTTAAGGGACTTTTCTCAACATCAAATTAGCGTTCAAGAGTGAAAATATAGCTTCTGTTTCCTCAGATGCTGAGCTGTAAGAAATGAGTAATCGTGATTCCTGGGGGGGAATTTTTATTTATTTATTTATTTATTTATTTATTTTATTTTTACTTGAGTGGTAGTAGATAAATGGGTTTATCAGTTTTCCACAGAACACTTATATTTAGTAAACTTGAAACGAGAGGAATTACAGTGAAGTTACTCCTCTTTCCAGTTTTCTTTAAGAGGAGAATTATTTTAAGGAGTTGTGTGCTATTTTTGTATCTCTCACATAATGCTGTAGCCTTAAGCTATATTACACAGTGTGAATGAAGACAAAACAAGGGAATGGCTATAATTGCTTGACAGAGAGGAGTTTGTCTTTTGTAGATTTTTTTTCCCCTGTTTTAACTTCTTTTTACTCAGTAAAACAGGACACCACTAACACTTGTGCTAAAAGGTTGTTTCTGATCAGTTTTTCAGTGCAGTGCATGGAAAGTGTGGGGTGGGAGGGATTAGGTCAAGGCTAAGACTGGGATCTCTCTGGGATGTGAGGCAGGAGGAGTCCAAGGAGGTTTCAGGTTTGGAAACACCACACCAGTGCAAGGAAGTAGTAAAGTGCCATCAAAAATGTCTTTATTAACAGTGTGTGTGTGTGTGTGCTGGGCATGTTCTAGCCATGACTTTATCATAGAGAACAACTTTTGATTGCTTTTATGTGTACATAAAGGCTGGTGTTCACTTGAAGATTTCTTTTACTCTGGCACACCTTGCAAGCTGTTGGCCTTGGGGGACTAATGTGTGGGTGAGTGCCACGAGTTTGCCAGGAACTGAATGCTTGTGTTATGGGTCTGGGAAGGGCATGCAAGTATTTGATGCATTTCGTTGTTATTTCAAAAGCTACTAATATATGTAAGTCAGTTAGTTCTCTTCTTTTGCAGAGTTCTCTCCATTTGGAGCATTCAGTAGGGAAATAATAAACCTTATGTGCCCAGTCCTGTCAGTACATCCCTGGGCAGCTGCTCAAAGACTCCTTGAGTCTCAATCATCCAGATTCATTTGCCAGGTCTAATTTTCTGGATAATTACTGCATACTTCAACACCACTTCTGTTGTGATACTTAGCCAGATTTAATTCTTTCAGATACTTTATTTCTTAACCTATAATTTGACTTCCCCAAGAGCATCTGAAGATGGGTACCCATGTTCAGTTTAGTCCTACATTTCGGCATTGGATCACGCTCCCAGCCTGTCCTCTGGTTCACTCAGGACTCGCTGTCCTGTCCCCTGTAGACTCTCTATTTGTGGACTAAATGTCCTTACAAAGAAGTAAGGACACTCAGTATCAGCTCTCAGAGGTGACAGAATGCCATCTAATCTTTTCAAATGAATGTTTCTATTAATTTACAGCTGAATTTCTCCTATGTTTTCGGAGGTTTTGAATTAATTAATTACATTTTTCTTCCCCAGATAGCAGGACAGATGAAGGCAGTCTGATGTGATTACAATCATGAATTACTATTTTTTTTTAATTTTAAAAAAAGGATAGATAGGAGACCAATGATAAATGTTAGGAGACTGACCCATAGCCAGAGTGGGCAGACATTAATAATCAGTGTTTGCAGTGTTGTTGTCAGTCCAGCTGTTTTGCTAAAGATCCTGAGAGAACACTCTGTGGGCAGTCAGTACTGCAGCTCTTCAGCTTGAAGGCTGGGGCTGAGGGGAGGATTTGGGCAGAATTCTGAGGATTTCACAGTAGCATCACTAAGATAAATAATTCTACATGGTGAAATGTAAAGGAGGTAGAGCAGGCAGCTGTCTGCTTTTTCTGGTTTTGGTCAGTCCTCTGATATTTTATACTCAGGGTTTTGATGTTGGTTTATTTTTTCTTTCTTCTTTTTTTACTGATTTTTTTTTCCCACCATCTTTTCCCCTCCCATTATTTTCAGTCTTGGTAAAAATATTCTGCCATTTGCTGCTCTTTGTCTGAAAGACCATTTATTCCACCTTCCTACATTTTTTTCCCTAATATAACACAGTGCCTTGAGCTTTAATGTGGTTCCAGATAATCTCCTGGCTTTGTTTGACACGTGATGGCTTAAAAGCACTCTTTATAAAGCAGAGTATTACAGTATTAATGTGCAAAGTGAGGGTTATTCTCTTTTCCTACGTTTGATGAATTCTTTGCATGGCTTAAAACAAATGGAGGAGCAGATCATCTTAGAGAAATAATGATCATCTTAGAAAAACTATCAGAAGAAATCAGTATTTTTCTTTCCTTGACTTTTTTCCGTCCTTATTTGAGTCTAGTTCATGAAATAATGGCATGTTAAAAATGCTTCAGATCACTTCTGTGGGGATAAATTTTGACACTCTTTCAAATATTGGTTTCATGTATTTCCTTTTTGTTAGTCTTCTTGTGCCATATGTACTGCAATATACTCTCATTTTTTCTTAGCTTGAAAGAAATGTGGGGGCTTTTTTAACAAACAAAAACTTTCCAAACCTTTTTAAATGAAGTATTTCTTGAGCTTTGCTGTTCTGTCTCAGAGGAGCAGAACATATGTGGCAACTTCTCCAGAAAGATCCTCTCAAAAGAACGTATTAAAGATGAAATATAAGGATTTTTAGATCAAAAGGATAATGATTTTTTTAAATCTTTACTATGTGATAAATTAATCAGAAGGTATTATAAAGATGTACAAACTTGCACAAGGAGAGGGAAGAGAAAGAAGACAGTGACTTTGAAATTAATGTAGACACAGTGTCAGGGGCTGGCTCTGAACCAGCAGACAGTGCTGCAGCTCATGGCAGAGACACACCTGCTTGGGATTCCTCCAAAGGATAAAGAACCAGAGGGATTCCTAAAGCTCCAAGTAATCAGCTCACATATATCAGTATGGACTGAAGTGGTGTATTTCTGACAGGAATTCTATAACCATGAAAAAAAAAAATCTGTTCTTTAATAAAAGCCCTACAGACTTTCTGAGCAATGAGACACATGTTCCCAAAAGCAGATGCTGGACCAGAACACCTCACACTGTGATAATTTCTGTTTCAGATTCCATATGTGAGCATGTATATGACTCACTCGTGCTTAAAATGCAATTGTGCATGAATTTATCATTTGGTTAGTTAATAATTTTTACATTAGAATAGGAACACAGCGAAACCTGTTCTAACAAATGAGCTGCAAGAAGAAGTAGCAGCAGGAAAAGAGAGTGTGTATTGAACATGAGGTTCACAGATAAGCCTGTGCCCCCAAACAAGGATACACTGTAATTAAATATACTTCTCATTGCGTTTTATCTCATTTTTCAAGGTCTGTTTTACTTACTCGTGGAAGGCAGGTTGAATTCCACAACTGTGAGCCTTTATGATGTTTGTGTAAGCAGAATAGGTTGTAATAAACTTTAGCAGATATTAACATTCAAAGGAATTCTGCAAGATTTAGAAACTAAAAGCTTGGTTCTGCAAGTCCATTTTAGCTTTAATTTAATAATGCTAATGGCATTTCAGGAAGGATTTTGATAAATACTGAGAAAGTGACTTCATTATTATGATTTATCAATAATAATGAAGGAAATTTCTGATTTGCATGCACAGAAATTGTGAAAGTGTTCAACTTTTAAACTGATTCCTTTTACATCATGACAAGCTTCACGGTGTCCAGAAAAGGGAGCTGCTGTCGTGCCACGTGATGGTGACACGAGGGGCACGAGAGGCAGCATCATGTGGAGCTTTCCCTGTTTGAGGGGTGTGGGTTTAGGAGTCAAGCTGTCATTCAAAAGAGATTAATACTGTGCTTGATACAGCAGAGAAGTGTTGTAGCAATAAATCAGTTCCATAATATACATAGGGCTTGTGGGATGAAACCTGTTTTTTATTTATTTATGGTTTTCCACCACTTGTGGATTTTCGCCGTGCCTTTCACTGCACACAGGGGTTATTTTCGTTCAGCTGTGCTGTTGGAGTTCCCTGTGATTTAAATGAGCAGTGCTGATCACCCTCTGAGTCAGGACCGAGCCCACCGTGTTCCTGTGGCAGCCGGGGTTGTGTTATCCTTGGTCCCCGGGACTTATTAGGGCCATTAGTCCATTGATCGCTGCTCCTGGGCTGCTCTCCCACCTCATCCTGCATTTGAAAGAGACACTCGGGGACTTAAGAAATAGATGCATAAGCTTTACAGTGGGAATGAAGGAATCGTTTCAGTTCAGATACAGGTGAGTCACTGCTTGTGTCAGCTTGAAGGCTACCAGCAAGAAAGATTTCCCTCAGAAAACAACCTGACAGGAAAAATGAGTTGGACTTCTGAGGATTTGAAGTCTAAAATATGCAAATTAGAGGAATTTGGCATACTGTCAGACATACACTTTTCCCCTTGATATACAGAATTTGTGTGATCTGCTCAGTCCAGCATCTTATTTGTGATAGATTTTTTAATAATGAAATTTGTGAGTGGTTTCCTTTTTTCTCCCCCCCCCCCTTTCCTCCCCAGCGTGAGCATTTTAAAACAGAAATTCTTTAGTCCAGTTTGGAGTGTTCTGTTATGTTTTAGACATCTGTCTCCTTAAAACTTGAGGGAAAATACAAGATGCCTATTTGAAGAACACGGTGTCACTAAGAGTGCTTCAAAGTGATGCAAAAGGTGACGGTGCTTCCTTATGCTCCTCTCATCGCACATCACGGAGTACATTTGTGCACGTATGGGGGCCGTTCTTTGAAAAAGAATAATAAACAGGTCCAAGATGTGATGTCAGATCTGGTTAATCAGTGTACTAGAAATACATTACCCTAAATCTTGGTTAGGAAAATAGTAATCAAAGTCTTGAGTTGCTTTTCGGCTGGGGAGACAGATGGCATATCTGCTTAACGGCAAATATCCAAAAGAAATTTTTTTAAAAATCCTATCTTTCAAAACATGGCAATCAGAATCATCTTGGAAAGGAACTATTAAATTTAATAAGCCATATGTTCAGTGAATTTACTTATTTTGTTCAGAGATGTAGACATAGAATTCACCTCTGTGTCCTTTTGTGTAAATTAACTGCCTTATTCTCTGCTACACAATTAAGGTATTTAACGAAGTTCCAAATGTGCAACATATTATTAGCCAAATACAGCTACTAGTTTTCATGTTGCTGAAATAAATGCATTTAGGTGAACAGTCTGCAGTTTACGAGAGTTCCCTCGGTGGAGTTGAGCGTGTTTGAAGATCAGATTGACTGGCAGCTTCCTTGGTATACATAAAACAGATCTAAAATTATTTCAAATAGAAATTCTCGGAGGATTCTATCATCTCTGCCGTTCTTGTTGTAGCGAAGATGCAGATGTGCCAGACTGTTCTGCAGGATTATAAATGCATTAGTGAAACCCTAATACACTCCCTAACAAATATATGCAGTGCAAGAGGTTTTCTTAGGCATCTTGTACCCACTCGTTTTATTTATTTCATGTAATTGGCATGTTGTTCTGCTTTTATAGCTTGTTAAAATGAGATGTGAAAATGGCTGTAGCTAATGGCTGCTGGAAATCTTTTCCCATG